>NW_026267221.1:449472-454589 GCF_000697945.3 Frankliniella occidentalis
TTTTTTCAGTGTTTAGTTTTGTTGCTGCAAAACCGCCCTGTACATTTTTTGGTTTGTCCTCCACTGCCACTCAGGGTCAACTCCTCCGAGTGCAGAACGAGAAGACGATCCTCAAGTCAAACTTCGATCCCAAAAAGGAAACCAAAATGATAATCCATGGCTTCATTGATACGCCGCTCAGCTCTTGGGTGAAGGTGAGTGTGGCCGCTCCGCCGCCGTGAGGCAACCGTGCCGCCGCCGTGCTGGCGCTGCTACTCGATTGCTTTGGAGCTTTATAGCAAGATGTGCATCACACACTTGACAAGTCAAAACATAGAAGCGTTGCTGGACAGGGCGTCAAGTTTACTTCTAGCGCTTCAGGGAAAAGTACGAAGCCCACTATGTGTCGTGAATAGGGGATCGTCCGGAAAGTACATCCGTTTTTCTCGGATTCTTCCGTTTTCTCGGAAAACAGGAGCTTGGCGCCTGCGAGACGCAGAGTAGGCCACCCCGCAGTACACGCATGCGTTGCAGACCTGATGTTGCCTACCGATCAGGAGCTCTGAGAGATTGCAGAGGCTAAGCCACTTAAGTTCGCAGGCTCGTGGCTCGTAGCGACGAATAACGGACGTACTTTCTTGGATGAAGTTGCACACTCCCAATTACAGTACTTATCTATGCGCGTCGATAATTTTGTAACTGATTTGCAACTATTGTGAGAACGTGTTATTGTGATCATACTTTGAAATAATTACCGCTTTTCTCAACCACCGTCCACAGGAGATGAGAAGAGAGCTGCTCAAGAACTCCGACTGGAACGTGGTGGTCGTGGACTGGGCAGGCGGCTCCCTGCCACTCTACACGCAGGCCACGGCCAACACGCGGCTGGTCGGGCTGGAGGTGGCGTACTTCGTCAACTACTTGCAGGAGCACATGGGCCTGGACCCGGGCAAGGTGCACATGATCGGGCACAGCCTGGGCGCGCACACGGCAGGCTACGCCGGCCAGCGCATCTCGGGGCTGGGCCGCATCACGGGGCTGGACCCCGCGGAGCCCTACTTCCAGGGAATGCCCATGTCGGTGCGCCTCGACACGACCGACGCGCGCTTCGTTGACGTCATCCACACCGACGGCACGTCCATCTTTCTACTTGGTATGGGCCGAAGACAAACCTCTGATGTGCACTCTTACCTGTTAATTTTGCGTCATTTTGTGAATGAGTGATTCTAGGATATTTGAGATCATACTTGTCCAATCGAATCCACATGACGGACGAAGTTAAAAATTGCGCGTTTGCTATCTGTCTCCACTCAGGGTACGGCATGTCGCAGCCCTGCGGACACGTCGACTTCTACCCGAACAACGGCAAGGAGCAGCCAGGGTGCTCCGGCACCGACGCGCCTCTGCCACTCACGCTCATCCGCGAGGGCCTGGAGGAGGCCAGTCGCGTGCTGGTGGCGTGCTCGCACGTGCGAGCCATCAAGCTCTTCACCGACTCCATCAACACCCCGTGCCCTTACATCGCCCACAAGTGTGACTCCTACGAACACTTCCTTGAGGTGAGTGCTGCCCACACACCACACCAAAAAAATAGAAAGCCGCAGCAACCAACGTGCCGCTAGCTCAGGGAAAACCACCAAATAAAATAGTCGAGACAACAATAGCCAAGTAGGCAAAACCATGTCCTGAATTCTTAAAACTAGGCGAATGTTGTTTCAACCATTATTTTATGGTTGTCCGTTGGCTAGTCGTCTAGTAATACAATGTTTGTCGAGCTGGTAATAATTACAATTTCTTACATTCGTTGTGTTTTTTTTTAACCATACCGTCTTTTAAAAAGATTAGGGCTTGTGTAAACGACCTGGTGTGTGTCTGTGTGCACTGATAAACCAAGTTTGCAACCGGGAAACACTTGTGAGAGTGCAACTTCCACTTGAGCCTTTGCAAGTTTTCAACTTGGTAGGAGAGATGCGCGACAGCGTTACAGTCCTGGAGTGCTCTCCGCTCCGCAGCGGAGCAGGCTGGTGTGCGGTCTCGCGTCCCGCGGGGGTCCGAGCCGCACCCACCGGACCTGACCTATCCCAAGGACCTGGCCCGACCTATCCCAACACATATAACCGGGGCGGCCGGCTTGCCCGGCACGTCCCTAACCTAACCTTTCCTGGTAGCCACCTGCTGATGATGCACGACATTTGACCGCAGCAGAGGCACGGTTCTGCGAGCGCGAGCCCCAGCCAGACTGGAACTAGTCGACCCCTCTTAATCAGCAGATTCAAAATAAATAAATATCCGATGTCATGGTGGCTTCCTGAAACAAGTTAACCCGACAGTCGCCACCAAACGAACGATGTTGGAAGAAAGTGAATGTGTTATTGAACAGCATTAACTTCTCCCTGTCACCGGAATATAGTTGTACCAGGTGGCTGATTCACGCCGCGCACTTTCGTAGTTATGCTGTACCACATGCACGCGTGCGGGGGAGTTTGCCTATGCTCGCAACGCACGGCTCCTTATGGCCCCGTGCAGGTAGGCAACCCGCACGCACGCGTGCATGCGGCACAGCATAACTACGAAAGTGCGCGGCGCGTGAATCAGTCACCAGGCAGGTTTTACGTGAAAATTTTCCATGGAGCATGTCTTAAAATGACATTTGCAAATTTTAAAATTACGAGCAATACATCGACCCCGTATCGACCATCTACATAGAGTTCATCGACAAGCAAGGAGTGGACCGACGTAAATTTCCAACATATTTTGTAAATTGTTTATTAGGAAAGTACTTCGCAAATTTCCGAGGATATTTTTCTCAGTGATGTGATGAATTCGAGCCATCCAAAATTTATTAATCTTTTCTGCTCGAGTATTTTTCCGTTGCCCATATAGAACCATCACCCTTGGCTGCCTTTGAAGCATGACATTTTCTGTTCGCAGGGGAAATGCTTCAACTGCGTGGGCAACTCCAGCAACTGCGCGCTCATGGGCATGCACGCCACCGAGACGCCCGTCGGGCCTCCAGGGAGCAAATATTACGTCGCCACCGGGAAAGATTCGCCATTCTGCCGTAAGTCATTGTTGTTGTTAAGGCCTGGGAGTTATGATTGGGGCAGCCTACTTTAACGGAACGGGGAACAGGTGTAGGTGATAGACCTGTGGAAAGGGGGGCGCGTGTTTGTACGACCCGCGTTTGTAGGCTTACCACCTGGCCTTTGTAAAGGGTATCTTAACACTTTTTTTGTACGATGACCTACATTTTGTACGACCATATCGGGAACAATTGGTTGTAGCTAAACATTTGTTCATCCTGCTAAGTTGTTTTTATTCACTTTATCTACGTATACGTTGTTTATGGGGATTTAGTCTCGTGAGGCCCATCTCCTCACGTCGAGGCGGTGTGTTTGGGGTAGCTGGCCTGAGATCAGAGGTTCTGAGGCCTCTGATTGGCTAAAAACCTGGCCTTAGTGGGGTCACCTCACCGTACACTCTTAGTTCTTTAAAAAGAATGGTCTCAATATTGCGAAAGAATTGGATTTGAACGTACAAGGGAAATTGTAACATTTTACATATTACAAACGGATTTTCTTTGCACCAGTTTGTGAACAGACGCAGACGCTTCGTATTACAAAGACAAATCCTTCCCAATTCAAAGGATTTGTGTGTATTACAAAGGTTCCAAATTCTGTGTACGTTATAAAGAGCAGTTCTTTGTAAGAAACTTACAGGGGCCTCACGAGACTTAATCTGCTTTAAACCGTCACTGTTTGTTTTCGGAGAAAGGGAGGTGAAAATAAATACAAGTTTTTCATACTTGCCTGTTTATAGTTTCCAGCAGTATATGACCAAGTTTCCTCTTTCATTTGCCTCCTCTTGGTCATGGTCTGTCGCATCTCACACCTACTGTACCCGACTGCTTTTCTGCAGGCCGGCATTACCGCATCACCGTCCACCTGGCACGACCGCCGCGGGCCGAATCCTGGGTCCAAGGCTTCATGAAGGCGACGATCCACAGCGAGAACGGTGTCGCCCGCAACCTGGACCTCACGCCGAGGTGAGTAAACGTTTTGTCACCAAACAGACTCAAGTGCGTCCAACCCGCTGCTGCCGTCACCGGAGCCAGTTTAACTACACAGACAAAAAAAAATCACGGGAAAAAGAAGCTTTATAAAAAAATACCTTCATCAAAGTGTCATGGTCGACCGAGGTACTGGTAGGTAAGGCGTGACTTAATGCTGGCATGAGATGAGCGGAAACGGTCCTGCGTCTATTACATGCATTGAAAATCCAATGGCCGTCGGTTGTTGGTCAGTTTGAAGAAATGTTCAAAGAGCTGTACATTTTCGCGGTGTCCTTTGAGTATCGCCAGCATGGCGCCCGCCGGGTAGGCAATACACCCTGCGTCTCGCGCGGCTACCAGCCTCAGCCGCGAGGCTTTCTCCTTGCTCACAGGCCGTGCGAAACCCTGTCAAAAACAGGTGGCAAGTGCAGTCGAGTCTTTACCTTCCACACGCAAAAAAGTCAGCATTCCTCAGCAGGCACGATCGGGTAAAAGTGCGGAAACAAAACAGGATCGCTTGTCCAGAATGAGGGGAGGGTGGATAGGGGGGGCTGGGCTTCTTACTGAAAGAGATAAAGTGGCCATCTGTTTGAGAAGTTGTTACACATTACATTGCGAATGACTTTGTGCTATGTGCTATTGCTCCACCACGGTATGCTCCTTCTTGCAGCGGGTACGTGCGCCTCGAGCACGGTGAGGCGCGCAGCTTCGTCGTCACGCACCCCATGGACATGGGCCCCGTGCGGCGCGCCGAGCTCTACTGGGAGTACGACATGGACGTGCTTCAGCCACGCTCGCTCTGCTTCTTCTGGTGCAACGACCACCTGTACGTGTCGCACGTACAGGTGCAGAGGCTGGACATGGAGCTGGCGGGGCCCGAGGACGGCGCCCGCGGCAAGAGGAACGTGGAGCCCGCGCCGCAGCTATGCACCGTGGGCTCCAGGGAGTACGCCGACATCGCCTCCCGCTCGTCGGCCACCTTCTATGACAACTGCGGCACCACCAAGGGCAACCGACACTACACGGAGACCAACGAGGACACGTGATGGTGATGAAGTGATTGTGTGTGTGTGTGTGTGTGTGTGTG
>NW_026267221.1:454639-455575 GCF_000697945.3 Frankliniella occidentalis
CAGGATGGGGCTGGGGACGGCGGGGGCTGTGGTGGTGCTGATAGCAGCGTGGAGCGCCCAGCTTGGCGTCCAGGCCGGCCTCCTGGACTGGGGCCGCTCCGACCGGCCCGCCCTGGAGGTCAACATACCCTGGCTGCCGTGTGAGTAACGCAATCACTTCCTTCTTGTCTATGAGCGGAATCGGCAAGACTTTTCAAGTATGTTAACAACAAAATAACCAAAACCGGTATAACACATCTTTTCAAAGTAAAGTCAATTTTCAGACCGTCCTCCCATTTCTGATACTTCCCCTGTTTTTAAAGCGCGTCTCCCTGTCTAGGGACAGAGTAGTGACAGTTCTTTATCGGACAGACCCGACCCGGGTAGTGTGTTGTGTCTGGCGAGTCCAGGGCCGCGCTTAGAAGCGTTGTGTCGTAACCATGCAGGTCACTGCCCTCTACGAAAATAGTTTGGTCATTGGATGACGCTCAACGTATTTATTGATATGTCTGAAAAATTTATACAAACCTTAATGCTAGATCAGAATTCAAGGAGTATTACGATAAGATCCCTGTTCAAAATGCTGTAAGGAAGTATAAATTGCCTCCGGTCCATCCTGCATATTTTATGTACGGGCTGCACCGTATAGATATGAACTGTTAGATTCCTGCAGAGCGATGCTTTGCAAAACTGCGAAGTATTTAAATCTTTTGTCACTACGAAGCATGCATTTACTTTGCAATTTCGAAGTGAACCGTACTTCAGTTGTCAAAGTCAAGTGCTGTATTGACCAAAAAGACGGTTTGCGAAGTTACAGTACATCCTCTAAGGAATGGACCGTAATCCAAAATTCCAGTCGTGAGCCTGGTAACAAATTGACATTTCCTGTAGGTTTTTCTAACAGTCCATGTTTCTCTATGGGTGAAGAATTTTGTCATCAAACAGCTGATATCAGGA
>NW_026267221.1:464685-466721 GCF_000697945.3 Frankliniella occidentalis
ATGATAGTGAATGTGCGTGAGAGTAGAGAGTACAAATGAATGTGTGGGGTGGGTGAGTGGTTGACAACAGTATTGTTTTATGGGAGAAACAAGACTCAAGAATCAAGACCCGTTATGAAATATTGTTTCTATGTAAAGAGCATCAAGTCAAATTTAAACAACAAAATGTCCAGTAGGCCTACTGTTCAGGTGACCTTCCAGATCATTGTTCTTATCCGTATTTACAAAAAAAAAAAATCCAATCATAAAATAGAGTACAGTATATAAGTTTAAATAATTTCTCTTACAAATTTCCAGTAACAGAATTTATCTGAAAGACATAAGTTACAATAAGTCATCACTTAAAGCACACCAAATTAAACGTTTTAGATATGCGCTTGTAAATAGTGTAAAACTACCATTTATGGTATGGGATACATTCTATAGCTTCGGAGGACCCTGCAAGATAGCAGTATAGGGCCTCGAAGATAGTCATGGGAGTCATGAACTTACCCTATGGACCAAGTCAGTTCTGTAAAAATGAAACTAGTGTTTATGCTCTGTGATGTTATATAGTTTTAAGTTTGCTTGCCCCAGCTGATTAGAATATTCTCATAGTTTATTGTTGTTTAATGAAGATTTCGCGGGGAAAACTCTAAAACTTCCGCCATTGCGAAAACTCTTGGCAATCTCATAAGGTATGTTCTCATACTTTCACGTTATGTTTTTTATAGAGAGGCTAGCAAAGAAGTTCCTATAGTAGAAAGGATTTTTGAAGTATACATTGAAATAACATTCTAATACCCATGAGATATAGGGTAATTCAGATCTTAAACTTAACATTTTGTAATTGTTTAGGATGCACTGATGAGATGGGGGAAGTCATGTTCACCCACGTGAGTGCCATACAAAAGTAATCGCTTGACCGGATAGATGACACAACTTCATCTACAAATGTTAAACTGTTAAACATTACAAACACTGAAGTAGTTCTAGTGTTAATGCTCAATGTATTGTGACTTTAAGTCGAAGCTAAAAAAAGGAACTTGATATCCATGACGCAATTATAGGACGATCGACGACACATTTTTATAATTTATCTGACTTCAGCAATTTCTTTCCATTCGGCGATTGCTTTGTAAAGTGTGATGTTATTAATAAACTTGTTTTGTAAATAAATGACTTTACGAAAATGGAAGCGTGCTTATTATTAAAACTCCGAGCCCTAGGAATCGACGTCGCTATATGTGTAGACTGAAATTCCAAGTGTACGAATGTCACACACCTGGAGGTGAGTGAAACACTCACATGCTTGTAGGGGTGCGACAATATGTACACACTTGTCGGTGAGTGAATATAGATTGATATATTTGGAAATGGAGCCATTTACTCTCCCCATCTGTAGGTGTAGGTGTGTGAATTTTTTGTACCACAGGTGCAAATGTGTGACATTCGTACAATTAGATTTTCCAGAGTAGCTCAGATGTGGCCATACGCTGTTCTCATCGTGACTCCTTGGATTGTTCTACACCACGCGCCCCTGAGGAGGTAGGCAAACCATTTGACACCAAAGTTAAAGGGGCTGCCAGGCTTCGGCGGGGATACGTCTCATCCGGCACGGCCACCTTTTGCTCAACATGTACCCTACAACTGAAATTATTCACCAAGCAGTATGTCAGAGTCAAGAAATAGTTTCTTTCATGTTTGTCTATCTGGCCGTCACGGTTTCTCTGCCAGTCTATTAATATGAGGCTGGTTGGTTACTCATAAAGATAATTAAAGTAGCGACATGAATTCTACAGGTTTTCTTGGTTTCTTCGAACGGTTAGAACAAGTTTATTTAGGCTCTGTTGTTTTTAAAAAAAGGCAAGTTTCACAAATTTTACTACACTCGTCAAAACATTTAGCGGTCCACTTTTTTACGCGTGGATTAAATTATCTCCTCTAGCACCTAGGAAGTCGAGATTTGACATAGACATGCACCCGTGTGTGTAGTTTAACACCCTCGAGCGCGAATGTCGTGCGACACCCCTTTGGCCGTACGCATCCCCTAATGA
>NW_026267221.1:467141-478583 GCF_000697945.3 Frankliniella occidentalis
AGGGGGGAGTGGTGGCAAATCTGCTTTACAGCAGCTTAGGGGTTCATGAAATGCATCTGTGATCAAAATTGGAACGCGGTAGGACTTTTCGTTTTCGCGCAGCAGCCAAAAATGTGTGAATTTGCTCAAAACCATCCCCTAAGTTTACGCCCCTGTAGCGACAAAGCGGGGTGGAATCCGACGGTCGCCACCACGGTCACAGAAGGGCATAACCTTCATCTTTTCGGGTACCGAGGGCCAAGCCGCTGGCAACACTCATTCAGGCCACTGGGCCTGTTAAAAGAAGGTACTGCTTTGCACCGCGCCCGGGCTAGTGGCTGACGAGCAGGCACACGGACTTGTCAAACTGGTTTCTCATCCGAAATTCGTTGCCTATCCTGCAAATTTTGACGAGAAGATTGTTGGACTCGTCAATAATCCATTAAATTTGCACAAAAGTCAAGGAATTTCGGATGAGAAACCAGTTTGACAAGTCCGTGTGCGTGCTCGTCAGCTACTGGCCCGGGCGCCGTGCAAAGCAGTACCTTCTTTTAACAGGCCCGGTGGCCTGAATGAGTGTTGCCAGCGGCTTGGCCCTCGGTACCCGAAAAGATGAAGGTTATGCCCTTCTGTGACCGTGGTTGCGACCGTCGGATTCCACCCCGCTTTGTCGCTACAGGGGCGTCAACTTAGGGGATGGTTTTGAGCAAATTCACACAATTTTGGCTACTGCGCGAAAACGAAAAGTCCTACCGCGTTCCAATTTTGATCACAGGTGCATTTTATGACCCCCTAAGCTGCTGTAAAGCAGATTTGCCACCACTCCTCCCTGAGGGGCGTAAGTGTCACAGGGGTGGTCACCCCCACCCTAAGGGTAGTTTTTGAAAATCGTCGCGTTTCTCACCGGGGACTTTCTCAGTGCGTCCTACACATTCACAACTGAAGTTTCCAGACTTTTCCAGGCCTCCTTAGTGTGAAAAATGTGGAAATTTCAGTTAAGGGTTGGACAGTTAAGGGTAGTACAGCCCTCCAAGGGGTGCGAAAGTGAAACGGGCACTTCGCTGTCGTTGCCCACGTCAAACCACAAGATTTCCCGTAGCGTACGAGATTTCAAAAAAACCACCCCTTTGAGGGGGTGGGGGTAACCTGGGGGTAGGGGGTGGTTTGTCGGAGGGGGTGGAACGGGCCAAAAACCTTCAAATTGGTTCCTAGGACACCCGTACACCAAATTTTAGCCACTTCCGGCACCCCCTTCTACCCTAACCTTTCACGTTTTTTTCGACTTTTCCACCCCCGTGATCATTAGGGGATGCGTACGGCCTAAGGGGTGTCGCACGACATTCGCGCTCGAGGGTGTTAAACTACACACACGGGTGCATGTCTATGTCAAATCTCGACTTCCTAGGTGCTAGCTGCTAAAAGTGGACCGCTAAATGTTTTGACGAGTGTAGATGCAATAAAGTTTTGAGAGCGTTGATCATAAAGTCAAGGAACGGAGAATGTAAAAAAAGGACGGATAGACATAAATCAAGAAAGGAAACACTGTCACTAAACATCTCATTCGTTTGAAACAGAAACTTCTTTGACAAAAATTGTCGTTTTACGAAGACCAAAGCCCTTAATAAAACTTTACGATAAATTCACTGTTAATTATAACAGTTTTTTTTCTATGTGTGTTTTGTACTGTGAAAAATGTTATCGTAAATTTACAACACATTTTGTAAATTGAAAATAAAAAAAACATGATGTGAAATAACGATAGCCCATTCTTACTCGTCAATGAATTCCAAGTCGATACAAAATGCGTGTAATTTTACCATTTGATATTGCAGTTTTCAAGACATATCTTGAAAAATTTTCTTGTAACTCTTACAAGAGTGCGAATGTATACAAATTAATCAATTACACCACGCCAAGCTTTTTTTTGTAAAAGTGTTTTCTAGAATCGGGAATACTTCAGCAGCTCAGACGCTATGGAAATACCCCTTGCCGAGAGATCCCGCCGATTGAGACTGTCATGTGCTGCTAGCAGCGGTAGAGTGTAGAACTAATCAAAACCGTCAGAGCACTTCGCCATTGAGACGGGGAAGTACCAATGCGACTGAATTCGTTTTTAGCCTGTTAGTAAGAACTAAATCCATGTAGCATGAAGAACTGAAATTTGTATTTAATTTTTTTAAAATACTACACAGAATTCCGCAAGTATGAATAAAAATGTTCATAAGATTTTAGTAGGCGTACTTACAATTCGGTCGTTTTGGAAGAGGTTATTTGTTCGTATTTCGTTTCCTCCCTGACGATCATCGATTTGCGTCCTCATCGCTCTACATTACACCTACCCTAATATTTTGAGGAACTACGATGACCGACGGTAACTCGGCCGTAACACCGAACGCAATACAATGGGGCGCGGTGCGCCCACAGCGACCGCCCGCAATAATCCTGTTTGATGAGCGTTTGTTCCTGTAGAGACAAACAGAGGCGAGGCCAGGCCGCGTGAGATGCAGCTCCGGCCGTGGGCGTGAAAATGATCAGAGTGAAAATAAACACGAGCATTTGTTGGAAATTATGTTAACCAACGGCAGTTAGGTCACACCGTGTGTAGGAATGTGTTTTTGTCGGAACGAGTCCGAATCATAACATCACTAAAAACGCAAAACCTTCAAAAGGCACTAGAGTCTAGTTCCTTTACAAAAGGCATTAAAACTGCCTAAGGCACTGATTTTGAACATCTTTTGGGCTGCTGAGTGCCTTCACAGAGGCACTAACGTAAACTGACAATTTCATTGCACTCCTTAAGAGACACAACTATAAGCACCTTTGCTTTTCCAGTGATATGAACAGCAAAAATAATACTTGTTTTATTTCCGCTACCTTTTTTTTTCTTACCGAGATTCTTTATTCTGGAAAGGGATACGATTAATTTGATCTTGTGTAATCAAGTGCTAATCATTTCCGTGCGAATCCATTCCTATATAAATTTCAATCAGACGACTGTTGAAAGGACGGGTGTAGGGCTTAGGAGGGAATGCAGGCGTACTTTCAACTTTCAACACCTCACCATCCCTTTTGTCAGTTTCGCATAGGACGCGCCCTTCATCCCGAGCGCCCTAAATCCTTTCCGTTTCCTGAGGCGCGGATGCGACGATAGGGCGTGAGTAGCGTGAGAGGAGGGCAGGCGGGGGTCCGCGATCACCCTGCAGGCCACCCCGGCCCGCCGCACCGCGGCGTGGCACCTCACAAAGAGGAGCCTCCCCCGCCGGGGGCGGGCCGGGGGCGGGCTGGGGGCCGGTCCCCATTGACGGACCACAATGCGGGCTTGCCGGGGGCCGCGCCCCGCCCCGCCCGATTCATGCGGCGGGGCGGGCCGACTCGGAGGGCCGCGATGTAATGTATGTGCCTCTGGCTTTGTGACCCGCGGTAGTTACAATATGTCGACAAGGCGGAAGGTCGTTATTACAGTGTGTGGACAGGGCGGTGCCCTGGCGGTGGCCGGGCGGCGGTGCATGCAGAGGAGGACCACCTGGGCGGCACCGGTGGCACACAGGGGACCTGCAGGGGACCCCGGGGCGACACACGCAGCCGCCAAAGGGGCCGCCGCAGCGGGGCTCTCGCCGGGGGCAATGGGGCCCCGCACTGTCCACCCCCGCGCCTGACAGTTTCGAGTGCCGCCGCACGTAAACACGCTGGGGTGGGGCGGCGGGGGCCAAAAGCCACGCACGGCCATTCGCAGCCTTGTTCCGGGTCCTGTCGACGCCGACCCCCGACGCTGACCCATCGCGGCACCTGCGTCTCTCGGGCCGGTGCGAGGGTCCGGAGGGGGTAGTTTGTGTTTAAAGCGTCCCTCCCCTCAAAACAAGAAAACATGATCCCTCTCAAGGCAATGAACCGCACGTGCGTCATCACGCAAACACCCGACCTGGAGGGTCTCAACACTGGACTCCACACACCAAGAGAACGGATGTCACACGCGGCATGGATCTTTCCGGAAGAATGTGGGCGATGCACAGTAGGTTGCGTAGTTACAGGCGGTTTGTATCAAATGCACATATGCCTACCTTTCAGGCGGCTCACTTAAGACGACGAGGGGTGATCGGTCCCCTCCCCTTTCCCTTTGTACCGCGCAGACTCAACGTGCTACATTAACCCCCTTGCGTATAATTTAAGTCTAAATTTTAGTTGTTCGTTATTGAAGCAAATTTCCAGGATTGAAGAGAGAAAAATTTACGATCATGCTAAAGAACTTTTTTTGTTCGTTTCGTTTTGAACGATGCACTTATTATCCTGCCTCCTGCATATGCACCTCAACCCGGCACTTGCTTTTTCTTTTCTTACCATGGCGGATCCATCTTCTTTGCCCGATTGCCATCCCCCGCCTCGTAAGTAGCTCGATCGCGCACCATCGCGGCCTTGCGACGGTAAAACGTTGATTGACACTTTAATATGCACGAGTTTCTTTTTAGTCCCGTCCACCTCGCCTCGCCGCCGCGCGGCCGCCGCCCACGGAGGGAAGGGCGGCATGCTTGCGCGTTCCGCGGCATTCCCCGCTCGCCATTATCCCGCTTATTCTGCACGCATGTGATATGGCTTGACGAGCAGTCCCTCCGGAAGCAAACGGCGGCCGGGCGAAGCGCGGAGCGGAGCGCAGCCGCGCCGTCCCGCGCACGGAGGACTTCCCTCCTCCGATCCGAAGGATAGATATACATATCGCTCGCTGTTAACTAGCGACTTCTTCCGTCCCGTTTAGAGGTCGACCAAAAACCATGCTCCCCCCGCCCCCCTTAGTTTTTCGTACAGCCAGTGGGCTTGCCTATATCGATTCTTAACCCCGGCCCGGCACCTGATGGCCCCGTGCGAGTGTGCAGCCCGGGTGCATCCGGTACGGTACAACCACCCTACCGGTATCCGAAGCACCCTCCCACCTACCCTGGCACCTGGAAGGTGTCTGTGTGTATGTGGGGGAATGTGAGTGTGCGCGCGTGTGTGGGTTTGTGTGTGTGTGTGGGTGAGAGAGAGAGAGAGAGAGAGAGAGAGAGAGAGAGAGAGAGAGAGAGAGTATCACGGGGTGGCGGCGTAGCGTGCGTAGTAGACACATAGTACCTCTGCCGCGTCACAATGACAGTCAACAAGCTCTAATCCACCCCCCCCCCTCCCCACCCTCTCTCTCTCTCTCTCTCTCTCTCTCTCTCTCTCTCTCTGAAAGCCAAAAGGGAGCCGACGGTGCAATCAGCTGGCTGGGGCGGCTGGTCTGGCACGGGTGCAGGGACGGCCCAAAAGTCGTTTACGGCCGCCACGCTGCCACCAGCTCCCCCTCTTTAATATGGATCACACACGGGATGGACCTAAATGAAGGGAGGCTATGCGTTTTTCGAATGAAACTTTAACAAGAATAAGAAAGGGTCACATTTGGCTCGTATTGGCGGCCATGGAGCGGGACGCGTTTTTTAGTCGACTCCCGTGATCAACTAGGATTAATCCTAATCGATTTCGATCTTCTCTGGAAACTCAGGTGTGAGACAGTCTAACACCAAATGGTGCGAGGAAAAATACCTCACACCAAACGGTGTGAGGCAAACATACCTCACACCAAATGGTGTGAGACTCGTTGTGCCTCACAGCAAATGGAGTGATACTTTCTCATACCAAATGGTGTGAGACACAGAGGGTCTCACACCATTTTGTGTGAGGCACAACTAGTCTCACACCATTTGGTGTGAGGTATGTTTGCCTCACACCGTTTGGTGTGAGGTATTTTGCCTAACACCATTTGGTGTTAGACTGTCTCACACCCGAGTTTCCAGAGTTTGTTTCAATGGAGATTGCACTTTTTAAATTGAATTATTTTTTCTTACTTTGAATAAATGAATGCACAGTGGTTCGTAGTTTATTTTAAACGTTCTAAGTTGTTCACGCTAAACGTGACTGCTTGGTTTCCAAGCAGTCACATTTAGCGTGTTAAAGGTAAAAGGCTCTTTAAAGTACAACAAGAATGACTCATCGATGACCTAGGCGAGGCAAACTAGGACACACACACACACACTTTCACAACCCTCTCTTCCGGCCCGACACCCTCATGGCTGCAGGTGTGACACAGTCAGTCGCTCACCTGATTCTGAATGGACCGGCGGCTCCCTTGAGATCCACAGCAGCCTTTTGTCCTGGCTGCGCAGCCACGCCCTGCCACGCCGGCGGCAGCGTGTGAACTGCACCGGACAGCCCGGCTGGGGCCCGGCTGGGGCGCGCCCGGGCGTCTAGGGGTGGCGACCGAGGAGGTGCTGACCAAGGTGCCGACCCTCCTTCGTTAACAGAACGCAAACCTCGTTTGTCCATGATGCGCGGCCTTTTTATGCACACATTTCCTGAAACATACAGCAAAAGAATATTTGTATCAAGGCTAAAGGTATGGACATCACCCAGACCACATCCCAGAATTTATCAAAGCACATGTTCTAACTTTCCAAACGTTTCACAATCAAGTTGTTAAGACATTATCTGTGCCACGCCATGACCTAGGGGGCATGCCCTGCAGTTTGCGGTGTTTTCGTTCTCAACACACTCTTTCTACACTGGACATGTTAATAATTTGGAAACCATTTTTGGAAGGAAAATGTTTCAAAGCAGATGTAACTAATAGCCACAAAATTCCAAAAGTTATGATTTTTGTGCATTTTGTATGATGTGGAATTGCCCGTAGGGGGAAAGGGGGGTATGGGGGCGTGCGAGTAATAGGTCTTGTGGGAGGGCCGTAAAATCGAAACACGTTCTGCCCCGCTTTGCTTTGCCTGCCGGCTGGGGCGCGCGGTATGCGCGCCCCTTGCACTCCTTAGTCGGTTTTGACCCCCTCCCATTGGATGACGGGTCGGGCCGTACCGCCCGCAGCCCCGATATTAATACGGTCTAGGAGGTGGTCCGGGCGGCTGGTGACAGACCAACATATGTAAACCTGCAGGGCGCCTGTCCGTCCGGCTTTGGGGTGGGCCTGGGCCCGACCGCCTCCATGCCCATCTCCCCCCTTCTGCTGTACATACACCCTGCTGCTTGCCGCGCGCCCCGCCACACGATGCGTCGGCGTTGTGTTTGAAATTCTGAACGTGTTCAACTGACACTGTGTTGGTGTCGGCGGCCGTGCAATGGCGGCGTGGCACTGACATTCCTTCGAGGGCGTCTCTCTCAGACTACAGAGCGTCTTCTTCTTCTTCTTCTTCTTTTCTTCTTCTTCTTCTTCTTCTTCTTCTTCTTCTTCTTCTTCTTCTTCTTCTTCTTCTTCTTCTTCTTCTTCTTCTTCTTCTTCACCATGAATTTAAACACCAAAATCTTTGCTAGGCTCGGTTATATTGCATATTGCAAAATGCAGACAGAGAAAATTCTTTGATGTAAATGGTAAACTCATACAATGTTCAAAGTACTTTGTGGCCGGGAGGGGGCGTGCAGCACACATGCCGTACCGTACGGCCGTGCGCGGTAGACGCGGCGGTGGGCTGAGTGGCGTGGCGTAGTGGACAAGTTGCCCGCCCAGACAGCGTGGCGTCAACAACACCCCTCCTTCCCACCCTTCCCTCCCCCCTTTCGTTTACCGGGGGCCCTTGAAGTACTGAACACAAGGCCCCACCAGGCGCGGATCCAGGGGGGGGCAATGGGGGCAATTGCCCCCCCCAAAAGCCTTCGGAAGCATGGAAAAAATAGAGAAGAAAGGGAGAGGAGGGAGAGGGAGAAAGGAGGAGAAGAGAAGAGAGAGGAGGAAGAAGGGGAGTAAAGGAAAAGAAGAGAAAAAATAAGGAGGAAAGAAAAAGTTTTTAAAAAATATGGGTCTTTTTTTGGAATTTTCAGGCAGCAAGGAAACATTTAAACAACTTAAGTATTTTGTGCTTCGATTCTGAATTGAAAAATTTCGTTCAGTTTTGTACACCACTAGATAAGCAAAAATATTTTTTATTTTTTTTGAATAGGCAGTTTCTTTTTTTTCCTCCAAAGGTCACAATATACACTGTAAAAAATCAACTGATACTACAGGACTGGACACGGACATTCTGTTATAACATACTTCCGAAAGGGGGTACGGAAGAACCGTTTGAGTTGGACCATGTAACTAAATTTAGGGTACGGACTCATCCGGAAAATAATTGCCGCTTATGTCCGTTAAATACGTGATACGGTTGCTCCGCACCCCAGATATGACGTACGGAACAACCTGGAACAACCGTTTTGCTTCGACCGTAGAGCTAAATTTAGGGTACGGACACGTCCGGAAAATAATTGCCGCTGTTGTCCGTTGATTTTCCGTTGTTTTTTCTCACAGTGTAGTTGGTACTCTTCAGATTTTTTCTGAGCTTGTTTTGCTTGCGGTAATGGTGACTTCTTGTCAAACTTTACTTAGATTTGGTCACAATTTTAATTCGTATTTTTCAGAATTTTTTTCGCTCGCTTCGCTCGCGATGTCTTCTAGGATTTCCCTTTTCACTTAGCTCGTGGTCCCAATATTTTAAAACATAGTTTCCAAAACTTTTTCGCTCGCTTCGCTCGCGACAGCTTCTTTTAACTGACTTTAGACCATCAGAAGCATTTTACAAGTATCCTTCACCATGGAAAACGGGGGTTTGTTCTTTCAAATTTGGCAAATGTTTATGTACTTCCCCCTGTGAGTTAGGCAACGAACATGACACATTCAGAAAAATGACCCCCCTATAACCTTTCGCTGGATCCGCGCCTGGGCCCCACGCGGCAACCGGCCAGCAGTACCCTCTCTCATACCTGCTCTGTTTTCGTTTTAAAAAAATCTCTCTCTTTTTCTCTCTCGCTCCCAGGTGATTACTCCATTCGTCATCGGGAAGGATGATCGTGTTGGACAGAGATGGAGCACCTCTAGCCCAGTGCGGCGTGAGGAGAGGCGCCCGTAGTAATGTGAATTCGAAACAAACAACGCCTAGTTTTTAACTTGCTCTCATTTGTACTGCTCATTTTGACTACTTTGGGTACTCGAGTGTTTGTTTCTCAGGATCGTCCTCATGTCATTGCCCGTTTTCTTTTCGTTTCTTTTTGTATTTTCTTGAGGAGGTAAAATTGCAACAAAAGAAGGGATAGCTTAGATAACACAAAAAAATTAGTTACCCTTCAACAACGAAAGTCCGCAGAAAATTTATGGACAACGAAAAATAAAAATTCAAATTGAGTGCAAAAAATTAAATTTCTTTTAATAGCGGTGACAAGACGCGAGTGAGTCATTTCTTTTACTGAGGAGTGTGTGCGCGCGTGTGCATGCACACGTGCTTATGCAGGCTTACAAATACTTCAGGACGATTCACGCGTCGCATAAGAGATGCAGGCCGAAGACGTAGAACAGAACACTGGATGCGCGTAGGGGACATGACCTGTCCGCCGATTCTCAACAAAAGCAATCACCAGAGATGGATCGGTGGTTTGGAGTTCAGATCGGTTGGCGCTCGGCCCGATGATGACTTCGGTTCGTTCGGTTCGCGTTCGGCGAGTGTCGATTCCCACGCGCCGGTGCGTCATGCTCTGTTCCAGGAACGAAGCTGAACGGGCGCCCTCACACCTCGGCCGACAAAGGGTTCCTTACAGTCATTCGAGTACTTTTTTGGACGATGTATAGACGTACCGCCCGCAGGCGGGCCGCGTCCAATGCCCATGCGGCGTGGTCTGCAGTTATTCGTGCTCCATTAAAACATCACTTGAAATAAACAAAAAAGGTATGGATTTTTGTCTCGTGGTAGCGCTAAATATTTTTTTGTTTTAAAAGTGTGACACGGCCAATAATCAAGGCGTGTCAACTCTTTAGTTGATTCTACACCAGAACCAGATTGCCAAGACTACACAGTATAACGTTTTCGTAATTTAAGGGGAGTAGCACTTCGAGACGGGTTTTAACAAATTTCAGGTAATTTATTGGTCTAAAATTCGTATTTCAATCGTGCGCGCAAGTAGGTTTTTGAGATAGATTGCGCGCACGACCTGACCTACAGTACTTAACAGATCTTGATAACGTTTAGTTTTTCTTTTTTAGTACGTCAAACTCCTTAAAATGAACTAAGATAAACAATTTCCGATAAGAAATACGAATTTTAGACCAAAAAATCACTTGAAATTTCTGAAAACTCAAAGTGCTACTTCCCTTTTAACGGAAAAAATGGTAACGAATACGGAATGCTTTGTAAGAAAAATTTCTCGGCCTATAAAAAGGTCGACAAAATAACTAAAAAACGTCTACATACTGCAAAATAAAATGCTTGCAAAGAACATTTTTTTTATTGCAGCTTGCTAAGCTTTTTGGAGCATTTTAATGCAAACTAGTTCTTTGAAAGCTTGCATACTATTTCTTTGCTCTGCGAACATATAATTTGCAAAGACCCTGCAAGCTTGCAAATAATTTCTTTGCAATACTGTTTGCATATTTTTTTTGCAATACACACTCGACAATTCTTTTGCAACGTTGCAAAGAATATAGTTTTCAAGAATTTTAGTGCATGCTTTTTGACGAGAATTTTGGAGTTTACAAAGCATTAATTCGTACATTAATAATGTGTTTATATTGATAAAACAAAGTATTCGAAATAGAAAATTAACCAAGGAAAAAACTCACGACAATTTTTGCAACAGTGTTGCCACTGCTTTTTTTAAGCTTTAGAAAGGATTTGTGACTGCTTGTTCATAGCGAACTGGACCTCCGCATGCCAGCTGTGTCTAGATATCTTTGAGTTATGGCCTCCACGCTTTTCAGCGCTCTACTTGTTTCTAGTGTGTATGAACTAAACAGAGGACTATGCTTTACCTTCGGGCAAGGGACAATGTGTAAAAAGTGTGAACTATATGAGTCTCTCTCTGCTGCCCACAGATATGCACTCCATGGAGAACTTTCGAAAGAGGCTCAACTGCTCCACATCCCAGACTGCGCCACAAACATAGCACCTCATTTGTCGTCTTGTCCAGCTGTGGCCTGGCCATGCGGCCTCCACACTAAGTGATTCTGACCAAGCCGTGGGAGGTCCCTATCGCCCCCCCCCCCCTCTCTCTCTCTCTCTCTCTCTCTCTCTCTCTCTCTGACTTTGTGCTCTAAATGTTTAGTAACATTTAGTAATTACTAAACCGCTTTTTACGAAAAGGTATTAAAGGGCTTAAAGGGACTACTAGGCGACTAGGTAGGTGTAACGCCTGAACAACGTGTCTCGCAGTAAGAGGCTCCGCAAATATGTTGTGAAGCGTACCTTACTATGGACTGTAGGTAGGTACACTTCTAGTTGCCGCATTTTTGAGAAACGAAGTGGTAGTCCTTCAAAGCACCTCCAGTAGGGAGAAAATTGACTTTTCAGTGCCTAAAGCGTTGCTAAAATCTTAGGACCCCTACAAAATTGCCAGCAACCCAGCTTTAAATTCCATATGGATTTCTAGTATGGAAAATACCTGTCTGGATTTTGTTGAATTTCCATATGGATTATATTCCAGATGTAATTT
>NW_026267221.1:479438-482749 GCF_000697945.3 Frankliniella occidentalis
GCATAATGGCCACAGGCTATTTTAAAATTCATCAAGCTGGCCTATGTGTTCACCCGTTCCTTAAAGACTGAATTAACAAAAAGACTCTCGCCACATCTCGCCGTAACGTAATGATGACGGAACGACCGTTTCGCGGTGGTACCGCGTTTCAAAATAATTCATAATGCACTTGCACTTTATTCCACACCTCTTACGATAAGTGGTTAGTGAGTGGCGTTGCATAACTCGACTGATCGCTAAACGCTTTCCTCCCACATATCATTACTTACCCGTCAGGACCAGGACCACCGCGGTGTGGCTCTGTTAGGCCCCGTCACGCACCAACTGCCCCGCTCACCCTCGTGCTCTTGCGCTCGGGCCTCAACATTTAACGAACATTTCAATGGCGCGTTCGAGACGATCGAACCACGCGTAATCCTGATTGGCGGAACCGGTTCCTGCACTCTTAAAGGTGTCAAAAATGCCCTCCTGAAATTACATGGCTCGGAGGCTCCCCACTTGTCAACCTGTTTAAGGGGTGTATTACAGATTCGGTGAGCGACGCTCTTTATAGCGCACGGCCTCATGGCTCAGGCGGCTCATGCGCATGCGCCTCGCGGAGCATTTACTGCGAGGCATGTTCATGGCCGTGTTCAGGAGCAGCGGGCTGTATTTATCTCCGTAATTAAATTACCCACTGGAGGGATTCAGTTATTACTTCACGCCCTTTCCCCGAATTGGGCAAGCAGCAAATTGTAAAGGGCCCTTTTGCACAGCCAGTGAGACTTCCCTCCCCCCCTCCTCCTCTCCATTTAGACCTGTATTTTCCCCTTCCATAATGCCAAGTAAAACCGAATACTATACGACTGCCGCCGAGGTGGTGGCCGGACCAAGCGACTGCTACGCTGACACTTCTCGTGCGACAGGAGATAAATATCGACGGCCGTGAAAAAGTAAGGAAGGCGTAAATGTTACCACGTTACACAAGTATATGGTTGCAAAAGAAGTACCAAAGAAAACGGGCATATATTGTATACTGTAAGTTAAAAACATAGATCGTTACAGTTTTTAATAGGTGCGTACTTCCCTGAGCCCTGGGTAGTATGTAAGAAAAGATACACGGATAGTTTTGACGTGCTCTTCCACTCCAAACAAGATTGCGTACTACTCGCACCCGCCCCCGACCTACGTCATGTTCGACAGCTGGCAGACTTTATTTCGCAGCGGCGCCGCGCCGCCCGATGGGTTTCCAGTCAAGTGGTCTGATAGGCAACATGACGGCCAGCGAGTCGGCTGCCTCGCCTTTCCTTATTGCCCTTTGTCGAGCGGGGCAGCCCTGCTGGGGAAAGGAAAGGTAAGGGGCGAGCGAGGGACTGCCGGCGCAGCAAAGTTATGTGACGGCCTGTAACGTGACCCGTGTGACGGGGCGGGAGCCGCAGCCGCCACCCGTACCGCCGCCGCGCCCCCTCCCGCAACGCACCGTAACGCAGTGCAACGCTGCCCCGACACCCATCCATAGCACTTGCATTTCTGCAGAAAGTCGTCCCCCGGTCTGACTGCGCATGAGTTCGAGATGAGCGAACATGTTCGAATCCGATCAAACTCGAACGAAAATCGAGCCGTTCATGTTATCGCTTGAACACGAGCATAAGGTGTTTGTATTCGAAACGTTTCTGTCCAAATCGAACAAGAGATAATAGGCGAACAGAATTGCAGGTAATACTAAGCGTCACATGATGTAGGTCAAGTTACGGGGTACGGGGTCAGTGGGGCTGCGTAAACAGATAACTACAATTTTAAACTGTATGAAATGAACTATTGTCAACCAGCATGGATATCTTTTATTGTTCATTAAGAAATAACTTCAATAATAAATATTAAATAAATTTAATAAGAAAAAACTGTAATAAATTGTTCGTGTTCAGATCAAATTTGAACATGAGATTTGTTCGGCTCGGTTCGTTCGAAGAAAAAAATGGTTGTCCCTGTTCGTTCGAAAATTTTAGGACCAATTTTGTTCGAGTTCGTTCAAATTCGAACTGGCCTGTTCGCTTATCTCTATCATGAATCACGGCGAGCACTGCACCCTGCACCCTACCCATTGCCCTGCCCAAAGGAGTCACTAGGAGTCAGTCAGCAAAACCTTGAAAAAAACAAAAAAAACAAGCACATTAAAGCATCTTGGCGCGAACGCAGATCCCTGTTGCGTCTGTAGGCGTCGGCATTACGGTCGCTTAACTATTCAACTATTTGTATGGTGCGTGGTAATGTTGGCAGCACGGTGGTCGTTATTGTGGGGTCTCGTTCCCATATTATGCACCTCAAAGATGCCGTATGCACCGCCACCGGCCCCTTACCCCTTGAATGAACCGCATTTAGGTGATTGCCTTTTTTTAATTATTAAGGGGATACCACAAGTCTAGTCCAGAATCCGCCAAAACTTTAACACACTGTCCAAACAGCGGGAAGAGTAGACTATTTGAGCACCCGTGACGAATTACCGGACAGGCCAACCAACACAGACTCGAGGCGAACCGTGAAAAGATATTGTACGAGGACGTGCGACAACGGATTTTGTTGGAGTGGCTTTTGAGCACACTTTGCATAAAGCTAAGGTTTTTGCCCGCAGCTTCCACTACACACTGGTAAACAAAGTGTTGAACTGCTTAACACTTGACAACTGCAAGTAGATTAGTTTCAAAATTTTCACTTCCTTCTTGTGGACTTGCGAGTATCCCACTCGGCACATTTGCACTTGGAAGCGGGCGACTCGTCTGATGACCACTAATTCATTAGATTGGTCGCTCACTGAGTAGGAAGTGCTCATAAGAGAAGCCACAAACTTTAGTGTGTAAATTACAGGTGCAAAACTAGGGAAACACTTATCCTTGAATACTTACAAGTAGTGTGTAGTTTGGAGCAGTTGAATTCTGTGTGCAGGGCAACGAAAAGCGTTTCCAAGGAGAGCTGAAAAGTCGTGGCAAAATTATATTGACGTTATTATCCGACACTGGGGTCAAATACAATTCGCCTGATCTGTATAGACCTGCGGTACAGGAGTGTTGGGGAGAATGCAGTCAACCTTCCCTTACCCTCTCTCTATGGCATCTTCCACTCCCTCGCTCCCTCTCCCTCTCGCACAATGCTGTTACCAGTAATTGCAGTGTTTACGTTGTGTTAGCCACAGTGTTGCGTGCCCCACACAATGCTGATTACGGTACCTGCTGCCGACTCATCGTGCGCTATGGCGGTGTCGATACCTAGGTGTTTTAACCATACAATTTTGTAACAATTTGCATCTTATTTATAAAAGGATTCCTGGAAGATTTCAA
>NW_026267221.1:483451-488355 GCF_000697945.3 Frankliniella occidentalis
TACGGAGTGATGTCACGCGGTCATTAAACTTGCACCTGTGTGTCAGATCTGACTACAAACGACACTGCTTTGCGCCGCAGAACATAGTTGCAAAGAAGTAGTGCGACGTTGTGTAGACAAAAACAAAATCTTGTGACTTATATTTTACAAGTTACGAAAGCAAGTTTCTAGTGTAATTACGAGCCACAGATGTCGGCACTCCCGGCCCCACCGAACTGAGATGGAGTCTCGATCTAGATTGTATCGCGCACCACGCTGCGAAGGAAACGCGTCTCGGCTCTACGCAGCACTCTTGAGGATGGGGCAAGAGTCCCGATTTATATGAGAAATAAGACAATGTCTTTAACTTGAAATGTGATTTAGACCTACACTGTAGAGATGTGTGACACTCGAACACTTTAGAGTAGTCGTAGAGAAATCAGGAACTTTCAACAATCGAAATAATTTATTTTGACAAATGAAAATTATAATTGAAAATTTTAAACTTGCTAGTATTTGAAATATGTTTGGCTATGCATTTTCTATAATTAAAATATTGTATAGCATGTCATTACATTTTTAAAAAATATTTTGTCTAGAGTTTTACTTTGGTTCTGCAATAAAGTTGACGTTTAGGAAACAACAATTTTATCGACAAAAGTAGATCATAAAGAACATTACTTATTGTCATTGAGTGACAGGTGCCGATTAAAAAATTAAGAGGTGCGAATCATTTACACAGCGATGACGAGCAAAGTGTTTGTATACCTTCGTGGGGCGGGAGTATTAGTAAGGGTGAAGCAAGAGGAAAAGGGGATAGAGGAAAGCAGTTGAGAGAGAGAGGAGAGAACGAAAGAGAGTGTTGCTCGGCTCGTCGCGTACGGGCTCGGACTGGACGGCGGCCGAGCTGGATTACAGGCTATTAGTAGATGAAAATGCAATTTATTACCGCGTCTTGTTATTAGGCGCACCGCTGAGCTGTCTTCATCAGATCTCCCTCCCTCTCGGATTCTTCCTTCCTCCTCCTACTCCCCCCCCCCTCTCTCTCTCTACCCTTCCTTCCTCTCCGCATCACAGGTTCTGTTCCCTTGAGCGCATGTCCTACGGAAACTCTTCCGATTCGACATGGAACGTTCACAACAAAGGATTTTTGTTTTACTTTTTAAAAGTAAAACATTTTTTCCAAATGTTTTATTTAGAGAGGGAGTCCAAAAGACATCACAACATTCTCTGCTCTATTTCCCTCCTCACTCGCTCCCCCCACCCCCGTATTTTTTTCTGCGACAGGCCCTTTTCTTTTAATTCTCGGTCTTCTCCCCTTCACCGCCGCCTCTCGCCGCTTGCCTCTCTTGGAAGGCGTGGCACCTCGGCGCGCATAGTGGGCGTGTACTCGTGTGTTTACATCTCTCATCAACCTCAGGTGTGGACATGACCGACCGTGTCTTTTCATCCTCCCGCCGATCCGGACGGACAAGCCATCTCTAAACGACGAAAAGGGGTCAACCTTTGCCTCGATTTTCTGACCCTGTCCGCGGCTGCGAAAATGGATGGGAGGCGTTATTGTTATTGCAGCATGCAATAAGGAGGAAACCTTGTGGTAGTAAAGTTATCTTCAAAGTTCCTTTCGTCATATTGTAAAATTATGATATGTGAAGTGAGAAAAGCGACAAGGTTGCGCTCTTGACTGGCCTTTCCCAGTGCGAAATGAAATATCGATACGATGTCGTGTCGACATCGCATGTCGAAAATGTATCGAAATCAGGCACAATTTTTATCGTTTACGATGGATAACACTGGGTACACTGGGTTGCTTCAGCTTCAGTCAAAATAACACTAAAGTGTGGGTTCTATAAGCACATGGACATGTTTATTGTTTACTCCTCAGCGGCATGGTACAATACGAACGCGAACTCCCCTTGTGTTATTTTTTGAAGAGTACGGTCACTCTATATTTGCGGAGCCAATACTGCAAAAAACAGGAAAAGAATAAAAATGCAGTAAGGGAATGCCCCTTGTGTGTGGGGGCAGCAGTCTTTGCGGCAGTGATCAAAGGCACCGCGTTTTTACAGCGGTGCCTCAGTGTCATAACCTGGCCCCGCCCTTCCCCGCACCGCTTCACTTCGGCCCATCTGAGGTGGGTCGCACTTGGGCCGCAGAGGTTCGACTGAGGTATTACTCGGGTCCATTAGAGTCAAACTTCGGTCGCAGTGCACGATCCGCGAGACTTGAGCGCGGTCATGTGTATTATAATTTCAGCAAAAGAGCTGGCACGCAACAAATAAGACCAATGTTTTGCTGTTATTTTCACTGTAAAAATATATTGTGGTAAATCCACAACATTTTTATTATTGACCCACGGGTCTTAAAATTCAGGAAGTTTTCTCTTGCCGTGTAGCCAGAGCATTTTCCATCGGTGAAAAATGGGACTGCACCATAGAAATGTTCCCAATAACTGCACTAACGAATTTTCGACCTCTATGATTGAAGGGCAAGTTTGCTTCATCTATCCAATAAGTTTATAACAGTGCACGAACTCCGTGGGGCGTTGCCAGCGCGCGCGCGCGGCCGCGGCCCTGGCGGTGCGGCACGGTACGGCACATGGAGGGGCTCCACCACGGGCTCCGCCGGCTCCGGCCTTAGCGCCGCCCTCCTCCCACGGCGCGACCTGCGGCCTGCACGCTCCACCCAGCGGCATTAAGGAGCACCACTCCACTAGAGAAGACCGGGAAAAACTAGACGACCAGAAATGTTTAAATGCCAATTTTATAAAATTTAAACTGGAAAACCACAGCAAAACCTGCTCTCTGCTCTCTGTAAACAATATTTGTGGGGAAAATCCTACAAATGTATACGAAGTTATTTACATATACATGTATGAGATTACATGTAAATTGGACTTTAAAAAAAGTTATTTTTACTGGCCTCAGTACTTTCCCAGTGTTAATGGTACCCCCCCCCCCCAAAAAAAAAGGTTATTTTTGAAAAATAGTTTGTTCAACCCCCCGTCCAGTAAGGTATTTCGTATTGTGTATTGACTTGTAAATTACTAAGTGAGAGTGAGGGGAGGGTGCAGCGACAGTGCAATCCGAGTACACAACCCAAAAATTTCATTTTTACTTTTAAAATGCGTATGGGAAAAATCCCACACCTGTAAAGGAAATCTGATGCACTCGTATGGTATTTTTACCATACAGCAGTATAGGAAAAATCCTACATCCATCTATGACATCTGCACGCGTATGGAATTTCTCCCATATAGCAGTATATAGGAAATCCCACACGTATATGTAAATAACTTCATAAACATTTGTGGGATTTTTTTAGTTACATTTATTCGAAGTGTAAGATATCATCTGCTAAAAACTGTGTTAAGAGCGGGAAGAAATCCAAGAAAAAAAATGTGTTGTAGTGTTCCAGCTGGATCATCTGCCAGGCCGTATACCGGTGGTCTGGTGCGGCCGGCCGAACAGTACCCGCACCGTAATAATTATTCTTGAAATATAGGACGTGTCGGAATGATGTGAAGGATTCGGAGGGAAGAGGCAGCGGTGTGCGGTGTGCCCCCCCGCCGGTGTGGTGCACGGGTGTGCTACACGGCGCGTGTGTTGCACAAGGAGACGCGCGCGTACGTGCCACCGGACCGTACCAGGCGGGGAGAGGAGCACATAAGTTGAGGCCGGCCCGACGGAAAAGAAAGTTGCAAAGAGTCTCGGAGGTCTCATCACAGAGGGCATCTAGTTTTGGGAAAAGTCTCTTGCCGTGATAAAAAAAAAATATATAATTGACCCCAGCCATGCATCGTCTGCTACGCAGCTGCGCTGGAATAAACGCACAATTGATTGTCCTTGTGTAAATGGCAGTCAGAAAGCAGCTTTCGCGCGCCTCAACCGCGCACGAACCCCCCAAAGGGCCGCATAGCCTGCAGGGGCTCCGCTCCACGCGTCTAGAGTTGAAAGGTTGAAACGCTGCCGAAACTTGTTGCCGCGTACCCGCATTTTTTTACTGTCAAATTTTGTCTAGTTCCAAAACGGTAATTAGTTGTTGTTGTTTTTTTTCAAATAAAATTACTTGTGTAAAAACTTAGATGACTGCTATACCATAAAACAAATAACTTTTTACTGTTGTATAATTTTGGCTTAATGTTGGATTAATGTCGGCAAAAAAACTGTACAAGATAGGCGAGAGTATGGTAGTTAAAAGAAGAGGAGGGGGTATTTCGGAAAGGAGTGGAGGTTGGGTGGGGGAGAGGACGGGACACGTCGTTGGGTCCACCCGAAAGGCCAGG
The DNA here is from genome assembly GCF_000697945.3 of Frankliniella occidentalis. NCBI lineage: Eukaryota > Metazoa > Arthropoda > Insecta > Thysanoptera > Thripidae > Frankliniella > Frankliniella occidentalis. Next base: position 487,716 of record NW_026267221.1, read on the forward strand.
CAGGGGGGATTGGGGAGCAGAGGAAGGATTACGAGGTGACAATCGTGTAATACGTTAGCATTTGAATGGCTGGGCCCGGTCGGGCCCCACAAGCTGCGCGGCGTGCAGGTGGCAGCGCTCACTTTGACCACCAGCGCCGCCCCCCACGAGGACGACTATCGGCGATAATGTTCATAATGATCATCGACTCCCAGCGCGGTTTCCGCCCGTTTTCTACGTTCTATAATTTTTTGAAAATCTAGTGAAAATCAGCGTTAACCATAAATTTGGTTTTACTGCACTTCAATAGTTTGTTACAGAGGTATGTTACTCAGAAACTTATACAGAACTTCTATTTAACGCAATGCGTCTTCTGAACGAGTAATGTCGAACGCAATGCCATTACAAGTCCCCTCATTGTCAATTACCCGTCCGCCCATGGAAATGATTTTTCCTTCGTTTTTATAGTCTAACGAAGTGAAAGGTATTAATTGCCTTGTGTCACGAGTCCATTTTTATTCCGTTTGGTCCGGGCGGAACGGGCGGGCTGCTTTGCATCGGGAGGGAGATCAAAAGGACCTCCTTCACACCCCGGGACAGCCGACCGAAAACACAGAGCCGCAGTGGCGTCAAACCCAGGGCGACGGAGACGATGGAGGCT
>NW_026267221.1:488483-489720 GCF_000697945.3 Frankliniella occidentalis
CACACACACACACTTATGGGTCGGGCTCATTGATTGCTGTCATTTATTTCCACGCTCGCCGGGGCCGCGTGAGGCGCGACACTCGGGGAGAGAACCCCTGCGGTCATGACAGACGGGCCGCCGCCAGGCCCAGCCCTACGGCACAGCGTGCATGGCAATGCCACGGCAATGCACGGATTATTAGTTAGGACCCGATATTTTTCAGGCGAGGGCGTCAGGATACCAGAGCTGAAAATAAAGCCACGAAACCTCCTAGATGCAATGGCCCCAGGAGGAAAGGGTTGATATTTTGAAATCAAATCATGATGGATGCATCGTATTTGCATTTAATGGTGTCACGCAGAGCAACACATCTTTGCAAATTGGCTAGTCACAGCTACGGGTGTCACCAAAACTGCCATTCTAGTCCACAATGCGCACCTGCCTCCCACGAGTGGTGTGCTGCGCCGCGCATGGCCTCTCTGCTGCGTATTCGGAAGCTGTTCCATCGATCACCGTTGACAGGGGGGCAGGCCCCGCTTGGCCCTTGGGCACCTCCGCTGGCTCCCTGGCCTCAAGCCCAGCCCTTGGCCCGGCCGCAGGCCCCCAGGGCCCTCGAGGGCGCGCCGAGGTCCGCACTGTCAAATCGCAACGACATTTATCACTCTGGTATCTCTCACGCCAGGGCAAAAGCTGGCGGGCTGGTCGCGCGTCGTCAACATTTATGAATGGCACGATAAGTCAAAAATGAGTCATATTGCAGAGAGTAGGCGTTTGAGAGAGACGGAGAAAGATTTAATTCTGATGACATGATATCCACTAGATTGATATCCAAACGGAAGTATATCGTCTACGTGAAGATGATTGTGCAATCCTCAGGTAGGTAGCTAGCCGGTAGCTAAAGAAAAACGTTAGCAAATACGTTAAAGTCACCGCTACGTTGCCTAAAGGACACTACAAATTATTTATTTAGCCATCTCAACCGTTTTATGGGTTCCTCTTTGTTTCGCACTAATGCTATGGTAAGTGACCATTTCCCCGGAACAGGCGTGCCACGCACAAAGTGGTTCCACACGTATGCAGACCTTCCTGCTTCCGTCCTGTTTTCAGAGAGGAACCGGGCTAAGGAGCCGTCACAACATGACCTGAGGGATGAGCCCGGGGCGAGCCCCCTTAGGGAGCGGACTTCGTGGCGTCCTCCGGGGCGTCTCTGGCCCGCGCTCTGCGCTCCTCACACCCTCGGGGGTGTTCCCACTCC
>NW_026267221.1:489770-491611 GCF_000697945.3 Frankliniella occidentalis
TAGCATATCGACGAGGTCGGAGAAAAGTAGGTCGAACAGCACTTTGGTGGGTTTTGGAAAAATTACCAGGTTGGAGAAAAATAGGCCGGACAATCTAGCTGCACCCCACCGGTATTGGATTTTCAATGCATCCCCATGATGACTTTTCTTCAAAAACTAATTGAGTGTTTAGGAATATGCTTTGAACTGCGTCATGGCCCAAAAGGGGTAAATGCCAAAATACACCAAAAGCGTTCCGAATTTTGTGTCGTGACGTGACTTGCAGCGCAAATAACGACGTGCAGCTGGTCGAACTGATCGCAGCACCGCCGAGCGGCGATAGAGCCTCATCCATCTCGGGGTGATTGCGAGGCGTCGCGACGCTGCAGCGCGGCCAAGGCCGCCTGCCCCACCCCCTGGGGGTGCACCCCTGCACGGGGGAAGAGAGTACCGTCGGACGCAAAACCAGAAAAGCCTATACGCAGGTCTGACTTTAGTCAAGGGTGTGTGTTTGAGGAAGAAAATTTCACATACATCGGGTATACCTGCCACATGGCGTCGATCAACGACGTGCTTTGGGCAGACACGCTGGAGGCAGGTACATGAATGAGCTGTACAGGCTTCACTTGCAGCAGACTTCACTTGCTCGAGGGCCTGTACCCGGCGCGGCGTGGTCCCGCACATAGCAAACAGGGAGCAGCTCCACCACCCCTTGTCCATCCCCAAATGCACCACCCCTTAACGACTGCATGGGAAGCCATTTTGCAGTGGCAGGGGAGGGGTTGCGCGGTGGGGGAGCGGAGGAGCGACGTTGGGCATCACCCGTATACAGTAAGGGCAGGCTGCGACAGCGTAGCGTGGCGTGGCCATAGAGGATAGCTAAACGGAAGTAGGAGACGCGCGTATAGCCAACCTTCAGCCAGCACCGGGACTCCCAGGGGGTTGTCTTCGGCTTAGCGCGAAGAGGGGGTGTGGTGGGGGTGGACGAGGGTGGAGGCATCGATCTAATGCACGGAGGCGACGGGCGGCTCGGGGCCGATATGGGAACGGAAGGGTGAATTGAGGGAGTCAGGGACCAGAGGAAGGCGTTTGTCGCATTCTCAGCCAGCATGCACGACAGCATGCACGACAGTCATTTTTTATTCACGCGAGTTGTCGAAAGGAGCAAGAGTTGACAGTGGTTCTTTTTTTTCCCCCGCGCGCGAGGTTCTACACTCTTCGCATATACCTGAACGTCTATTGACTTTAATCATTAATGCGGATTAATAATGGATGTTTCACGTCGTCGCGGGGCTACTTCACACGCTGCGAACTCGAGAAGCGCAGCACAGAGAAGGAAAGAAGGGGATGCGGCCAAAACGGCGAGGAATAAAAGAGACGTCAATCTGCGATGCTCGGACGTGATTTAGGATAAGTTGCCCGTCCGGTTCGTCGATGTAATCGTCCGGGTTCGCACAGTCAGCCGAGCCGAAGTCGCACTCCCCGGAGTCAGCCCGGCGGTGCCCGGCGGCCCGGCGCGGTACTCTACGGCCAGGGTCCAGGACTCGGTCCAGGAGCGGAGACAGCCCGTGGCCAAATCACCATGACGACTAATTGAAAGCGGCCCGAGGGTGTTGGCCGCGCTGACTAAACACGCGTACGGATTTCGTTCCGTTGCACGAGAATTTGCTCGCTCATTTCAAACAGAAAAATCATCATATCATTCTCGCGCGGGAACAGTATGTTTGAAAAAAATAAAAGTTATAATAAACACCGAAGCATCATTAGTAAGGCCAACATCACACATGTCGTTCGAACGACGTCGCACGTGTTTTGTAAAGCTGCCTTTTCATCATTTGTGGCAGTGACAGGATTTGGAACGC
>NW_026267221.1:491661-492896 GCF_000697945.3 Frankliniella occidentalis
TATTCAAGAAGGACGTCGTCGGATAGACTGCTCAGATGTGAAATGTCTCCGGGAGCGTCATTCCATCTCGACTTTATGTCTTTGCCGAAGAAGCAATGATAGGTGAAGCCGGTTTGGAAATGCTGAGGTGTCGCTCCTTTATGGAGTCGTCTGTCTCCGCAGGCGTCATCACATAAACCCCATGCCACTTTGGTTCGTCATGATCGGAACAGAAAAAAATATTTCTTCGGGCAACGGGTAAAGTGAGGAAGGTGGTTAAAAGGGCATCCCGTCAGAGAAAATACGTGATCCAGTTCTTTGGTGGCGCCTTTGGCGCCTCTTTGTCCGAGACGGATGCACAAGACCAGCTCGGTTTACGCGTGTGATTTCCCTTCTCCTCGCGCAATTTCACGCCCTTCGGTCACACTCACCTTCCCCCTATATTCCAAGACATGAGATTTCTGACTAACGACAAAAATCCATTTGTGCGCTTGCGCTTTCTGAGTACGTGGGTAATGAAGGCGGGCGGCGGACCACCACCTGGAGGCTGGGCTGGGCACGACGCTTTGGCTGCCGTGAAACTTCGTTTTTATTTTCGGCCAGAGTCACTATTAGAGAAAAGCAAGCGACGTACGAGCTCGGCGCAAGATGTGTCACTCCCTCTCGGACAATGAGACGTGGATAGGATAACCCATTCGTAGGTCTGTGTGTGTCCTGTGCAACGCGGTGACCTTGCCGGAGGAGACAGGTAGCCAGGCCGTGTTTCTGTGAAGATGTCTTTGCTGTCCAGCTCAGGGCAGCGCCAATGCAATCAGGCAGGGTGAAAAGCGACACGTGCGGCCCAACAAACCTTTACACAGCTGCAAACATTTCAAGCCAGCCGCTCCATTTAGTGTTGCGCATGATCACACTCCCAGAAGAGAAGTCAAAATGGGTTCTAAACGAGGTCGAATTTTACGAAATTCATTGGTGTTGTTTTCCTGTCATAATTCTAACAAACGAACACACTTTGCAGTGGTTAGAGCTATTTGCGAGTACGCTTGTTCACGTAACTTTTTCCATTTTGTTTACCTATTGCCAAAAAACCGTGGTATGGTTGCCGCAGCCGCATGGATGAGTTCTCGTGAAGAACAAAAGCTTCCCGATTCGCGGTCTATCAAGATGTCGGTGTTGAGGGTTCAGTCTCAGATGATACCTGAGTGATGCAGTCCGTCTCGTGCCACCACAGGCGCCGTGTGCCAACGCGTAGCCCCCCC
>NW_026267221.1:493711-497337 GCF_000697945.3 Frankliniella occidentalis
CCCCCCCCAGGTCCATCGACATCCCTTTTTGAGAGACCCCCCCCTCCCCATCGAGCTCGGACGTACTTAATGGATGGCCCCTAAGACACGAGAGGAAGATGCACACCTAGCTGGTCCACAAACGCAAAGTCCTCAACTAAGTGTGCAACTGCAAGTTAAATGCTTGAAAGTGTGCAACTCCGTAGTTGTACACTCTCAAGTGTTCAACTATGCAGGTGTGCACTTGCAAGTGTGCAGCTCATTTGAACACTTCCTACACAGTGTGCGTCAAATTTAAGGAAGCGCTCAATTGGATGGTGATGCGAAGAAGGGGATAAGTCTAGCGTTATAACCATGGACTTATTCCCTTCTTACGCTTCACCATTCAATTGAGGAGTTACACACTTGCAAGTATTCAAGTTGCTGTTGTACACGTACAAGTGTTAAGCAGTTCCGCAGTTTGCACATCCACACTTAGTTTAACAGTGTTCTCGTGCCCCCTGAACGGTAATACCGCCACCTAGCGCCACCTTTCGGCTCCGGATTGGGGCACCCACCATGATGCCGCACCGACCACTCGATTGAGCACACGTTTCGAGCCGGTGATGAGCATCCCTACCTACCTACCCCCTCACCGTGCCGCATTCGGCGCGTGACTTAAAACATTGGCCGCGTGTAATGCAAATAATACATCCCCCATCAGTCCGTGGAGAAGACGAGGCGCACACACGGAAAACGTGTGGAAATCCAGTGTGTCGAGCCGAGAAACTCGATCGGTCGCGTCGATTGGGCACGGCGTGGCGCGGCGTGGCGCGGCGGTAGCGGGCGCGCGCAATGAAGGAATGCACCCGCCCCGCCGCGCCGCGCTCATCCTATAGCCAGGCGTGGCATCGCGGTGGTTCATTTCAATTATTACAACGCATTATATGAGCAGGTGGGGGGGGGGAGTGCCCCGCGGAGCGATCTCTCACACCCGGTACTGCACCAGACTGCTGGGCCCCACCGAGAGATGGAATGAGTCAGACGACTTACACACACAACACTTATCAGCACGACGCATGAGGTCTAGGTCACACAACTAGTTGCCAAACTAAAGATTTGAAAAAGAGCGCCGGTGCAAGCAACCGAAAGTTGAGCAAATTCATAATTTTACACCGAAAGGAACGTGTTTTTGGAGCAAGAAATGCGCTTGAAGCGTGCAAAAACATATACTTTTCACATCGTGGTTTTACTTGATATAAGTTAAATTTGGGATTGTACTACATTGTGTGCATTGTGCCACAAATGGGCTGTTTTGGCTGTACAATTTTTCAGACACAATGTAATAAAAATAAGCATAGTTTGACGGTAGTGGAAAATACAAAAAAAAACCTGGGATAATATAAGAAGTTAAAATATCGTTAATCGCTATTTTACAACAGACCTTCAAACGGTGGTAAGTGGTGCTACGTATCATCTAACGTTAGTATCAGTGAAACCGTTTGAAGCTCGGCTGGGAGGTTGACGGCGCTGGCCTGCTGCGGTGCCGGGCAGCGCGGGCAGTACATTAGGCCGTGGCGTATGGCAGCCGACCAGGCATCCCATCACATGACGTCCAGCCGGCCCAACACGGATTACGAGTCTTATCTCTGGAAGGAGCGACACGCAGCGCCCAAAGAGGCTGAACCTTCACTCTCACGAGGAAGAGTTTTGAGGAAGGAAAGAAAAAGAGAAAATGACTAAACTGATGAGGTCCCGTGGGAAACCTTGTAACACTTCTTATTGGCGTGTACCCACCGAGTTAGCCAAACCGTGTACTAATTCACAAATTGCATTTGGGAAAAAGTGTCAAACTTTGCCAATACTTAAATAATAAGACTGTATTTACGATACAGAAAAATTCTCAAAACACAGAGAATAAAAATCAAATTACGTAGGAGACACTAACACAGTTTCACGAAACCGGTTACATATTTCACACTTTTCGCGAAATTTGATGTAAGTGCCGACATTACAAAACACTTATGTTGCTGTGGGCTGCGCGGGCCCCACGAGGCGATGCGCACAAAGCTCTAACTGGGTGTGGAGGGCAGATTGGACGCACCCTGTTTGGTTCCCGGGCGAGGGGAAGGGAGGTGGCGGAGCGGGCCTGGTGCTGGCGACATTATGCTTCCAACGACGTATCAGGGGCGTCGTCTCGTCCTCTCCCTTTATTGTGCATCGCTCTCTCTCTCCCTCCCTCTCTCTTTCTCTCTCCATCTATGACACACCCACCCCGTCCCGTGCCAGCTCTAACCTTCTCTCTCTCTCCCTTTTCTAACGGACGCATATTTATTTGTTTTATGTCGCGTGCGTTGAGGCTGCTATTGCCTTCATGGGGTGAATCGTATAGAGGTTAAATTTCCTTATCGTCATAAACGCTATAGCCCACTGTGACCCGGCCAGGCAGGCCAGGCAGGCGCATGCCGCAGAGGCAATTGATGTGGAAGGGTTGCTGCCCGCAGTCATCTATTCGACTCTTAGAAAGTGTCAAAGAAAATCGCATTTTTGAGGCGTTTCTCGTCAAATGTAAACGCAAACAGCTCCAAACAAAAAAATTATACACAAATTTTAAAGTGTCTTTTCGTGTTTGATTTGGGAAAGGTCGTGATGGTCGTTGAGCAGGATATAGCACAATCAGAGTATCACTTTTACCCTCCATTGGGATTTCATCTGCATACTGTACAAGTACCTCGGGAGGGTACTTTCCAACAAACCGAGGCGCATATGCATAGGGGCCGTCATTGAGACCAAGGACAACGGCCGGCCACTTTTGCGTAATTCAGTGTGCTGCTTTCGACATTCAGAGCGGCGTGGCGGAGAGCGGTGGCACAACGAGAGAGAGAGAGAGGGGGGGGAGGGGCAAACGGGGAGAGTGCAGGAGATGTATAGAGAATAAGAGAACAAGGAATTCTAAGATGGGCATGTGCGGCCTGTGCCTTTACTGGATAGCAGATAAAACCTTTTCTGCTGCTAGGAATCTTGAACAGGGGCCTGTGGTCTCTCCTGTGGTAGCAGAGGGAGCAGGGCGGGGTAGGTGGTGTAGGGTGGGGCGGAGTGGGGCGGGGTGGGGCGGAGCGGGGCGGGCGCACGCGGATTGAAGCGTTTCGTCACAGAGGCGGATTTTGTTTGGCTGTTCGGCGGCGGTGCGATCCACGTGGTGCGGGTGTTCCGCTTGGCAGCAGCTGCCTCCCGCGCGCCCTGGGCCCCCTATGGTAGAGTCTGTGTGTGTGCCGTGAGTGGTTTTCGGCGCTAGTTAGGGGCGGGGCCGGCGGGGCCCCGGTGGGCTCGCGCAGCTCGCGCGCACCTGGACCACCTATCATATCCCCGCGCGCGCGCCAGGCCAGGCCCGGGGGCCAGGGGCGGTCAGGGGGCAGCATTCCTGCTCGTCATGGAGAGTCACAAAGGCAGACCCGCGCTGCGGCACATGACACACGGCGACCCTCATGGACACGCCACGCTTGTATGGTGTCGCACGATTTAGGCAGCCATAGTTATGTGCAAAAAGTTTCATTCCATCTACGCAGAGGGTTGTACACACACAGTCATGACGAAATCTGTGCACAATTATGGGCGCTGCACAAAATCTGCATGCTTTATGCACAAAGTAATGTATAAGGGAGCAAGAT
>NW_026267221.1:497387-501719 GCF_000697945.3 Frankliniella occidentalis
TGTTTGCACGGATCGGGTCCAGCATGCTCAAGACCTTTCCTACTCCCTTCCCATTACCTCCTTTATTCTTTTCCCTAGCCTCCTTCCACCCCCCACCCCCACACAGTTTCTTTGTCCCACAAGGATGGCCACTGAACGAGGTGCTGACCAGCCGTGTTTGTTAAACAGAAACTCATTGTCAAAGGGGATTACAAGGAGCCGTGAGTGAGATGGACCCAGAAGTCATCTTAATCTATGTGTGTACAGGACATGTTTCCGCGGAATTGCCATACAGACGCAAAGACGAGAAATGGGGTGGTCCAGAGATCTCTCTCTCTCTCTCTCTCTCTCTCTCTCTCTCTCTCTCTCTCTCTCTCTCTCTCCTTCTCTCCTTCTCTTTCTTCGGGCAATTGGGAAAATGAAAGTGTGACAGCGCTTTGTAACATATAAAAATTCTTCATTCAAGTGGCAGATTCATGTCGACTATTCATCGAGAGTGCTTTCCCCTCTGCGTATTGCCTGTTGAAGAGGGCAGTACTGTGCAAATATCGTCGATGGCCAAACAAAGGTGCGAACGTGACTTTGTCTCGATTGCTCAGGATCAGGTGGAGGGCCCCGATGAGGTCGTAACACTTGTGAGGTGTGAAAGTCCCTCGAACACAAAAACGTTTTATTCAAGGGAAGCCTAAATCTGCAGCCTTCCGACTAACCAAAAGGAAAAAAATGGTTCGATTTTTTGGTGCAAAAAAGGGGGCATTAATTCGATCGTGGGGATGAGAGTGGCGACAGGATCAGCTCATCGGGTCATTAGTGCCTCCAGCCCCATTTCCTCTCGCGCGGAGATAGAAATCGTTGCGACATCGTCCACGAGTCCGTGCGTGCGACCGCACCACAAAAAGGGCACGCAGAGAATCACCACAGAAGATTTATACAAAAAAGAAGAGTGACAGTAAAATGAATAAAAAGAAAATTCGCGCGACATGAAACATCGACTTGAATGTTACATCGTGTAGCCCAAACTCTAGCCGCTTGCTGCAACTCTCCTGTGACGAGGGCGGCGCCTGGAGGTGCCACGTTGCTGACCGCTGTTGCTGACACCTGACTGATACGGCTCCCGGCCGCGCCGCTGCACTCACTTTCATATTCAATTTGGCCGACGCGTTTATCTTTGCCGCCGACGCTGTGTTTAGATTTATGTGTGGACGCCCCTCCAGGCCGCACCGCCCCACGCCCTGCGAGGTTGCGGGAAGGTGGAGCAGCAGCAGAAGAAGAACAGCTCAAACAGACCGCCAGGCCGCCGCGTCGGCCTCGGAAGGGGCTCAGGCTCCAGTCCAGCGGGGCTCGTGGGGGGTGGAGCGGGTAGTACAGTATTGCTCTCGCAGCGAGCGAGAGAGTGGGATAGAGAGGGGCGGAGGAGGAGAGCTGACGGAGGGAGAGGGGAGTGTGGTGGAGGAAGCGAGAGAGGTGGTCAGCGATCGGAACGCGTCCCTCCATGAGGTCCTCGCCATGAGAGGCCCACCGTGAGACCCTCCCATGGAGCCACCTAAAGGGCCCGCCGCAGGCCCGCCCTGGGAGGGCCAGCAGGGGTCTCTGCTGGACGCCTTTGGTAGCCATTGTGCGGGCCTGCGCCGCTCTGCGCCGTGGTCACTGGGTGCAATTTGGGAGAGCATTTAGCACCCGCGGGGTGCCCCCTTCCGAGGGAGATTAACGATCCTCATGAATGCAACATGTGTCTCACCACCGGCCGGCTCGGCTGCGGGGTTTCTACAACAAGCAAAAAAGGGCAGAATGTTGAGTGCCACCTCTTTGCAGGGTTGATTTGGTGAGCCCCTGGGTCAAATTTGTTTTTTAGATGTGTCTTTGGGTGCAGTCTTGTATGTCTAGTGAAAATGTTTGTGAGACGAGTCTGGCCAAGAAGGCGATCTGGACGGGCTGAGGGTGTAGGGCTCGCCTAGCGGCTGCCCCATTGGCTCTCCCAGCGGCTCTCCCAGCGTCTCTCCCAGCGGCTCGGCCGCTGATGTGATGAGCGTTACTTCCTCTCCTTCGCCGCATCGCCTCGGCGAATCGGAAGGAAAACTGCACAGTGGGCAGCGCGCTGCTGCGCCTCGGCGGGCCGGGACGCACATCAAAGAGAGCCGGGCGGAGCCGGGCGCACCGCCAAAGTCGGACAGGAAGTAAATAGAGATGAGGTAACAGAAAGCCGTATTGTGCCAACAGCATCGCAAGCGCAGCCTGCGGAGGGGGCGGGCCGACAAAGAAGCCTGCCGTGGAAGTGCCGGGGTAAGCCGACCAACCCTCTTCCAGTTCCGTTCAAAAAGTCTCCGCTTAGTTCAAAGAATATTCCACAGCGGCCGCGTTAATAGAAAACAAAATCAAATCTAGTGGCGAATTCTCGTGACTCTTGAACCTCATGCATTGCCACTGCGGGCTCTTTGAGATGACCTTTCAGCTTATTATTTGTAATGTATGTACTTTACTCGACGTAGGCCGCCTTTCTCGCGACCGCGTGGCTGTGGCCCCCAGCCCGACCATCACGCGGACAAGCGCAGCAAACCGCAGCGAACCGCAACGGGAGCGCTTCTGCAAAGCTTCTGCACTGCGCGCGCAGAGGGGCCTGGGCCTGACGCGACCGCACGCAGGGCACCCCCGGCCAGACCCCACCCCCGGCCCGGTGACCTCAACGCATGAGCTAACCAAAAGCACAAGAATATCAATATAAGGAAGGACGTTTTTGCGATAACGTTTACACAAAACTATGCAATATCTGATGTTTTGTGATCCCCATGGTTTGTCGCACGAGAAAGTTTAATTACCAAAAGAAAATTGGTGAAATACTATGCGATAATTGGTCACTTTACATCACAAACGTTCGTATTTAAAATTTCTTGCATCCGTTTTGCAATGGATTTTCCTCCAACTTTGACACATATTCTTATTGGTGGTAGAAAGTTATCACGCGTGTAAAATTCACGCACTTGTAGACGTGTGAAATAGTCAGTCGTGAACTTGAAAGTCCAGGTACGAAATTCCAAAGGAGTCACGCACCTCAACTTTGTACAAGTGTGTGAATGTAAATTCACACACCTACTAGTGTGCGACATTCGCACACTTGTTCTCGTGAAGGGTTTAAGTTTATACTTGAATGAAGAGATTATGTCCGCTGAAGTATTTGTATTGGTGGCAATTTGATGTCGTCATGTGTAGTATTATTTCACCGTGAGTGTGCGTGAGTGTTGTGACAGTACCTGCCCGACGCGCCCCACCCGGCCACCACGCCCGCCACTCGCGAGGGGGCGGAGTGTTCCAGGGGGCCCCTCTCCCCGTACGCCACGCTCCGCCACGCTTCCAATCCGTCGCTAACTGCATTTTCCATGCGTCTTCAGATCGGGCTCAGGCGTAGGTGAGCTTGGTGACAGCGGCTCGGTGCGCAGGCGCGGCAGTAAGCGGTTGAAATTTGATAGAGCGAGAGGGAGGAGCAAGGGAAACGGGGAAGGGGGGGGGGGGCTTACTCCACACGGTTCTCGTGTGGGAGTGCTCTTGCCTATTGCATGAATATTCCGTTAATCTCTGAACCGTTTTGGTATACTATTCGAAAAATTCACTCGCGTACTAATGCATCGTACACCTAACACCATGAAAAAAACGGGCAAAAATAAAAATTGGAAAGCTAATCTTGAAGATTGCCGAAGATTCTCGTAAATTGCCAGGGTTGCCACATTCAGATTGCCCGAATTGGGGACCCCACGGCGGTTTGTAGCGTAAAGTCGGCTGCAGCATTACTGTACCTTAACCCTCGCCTTAACCCAACTCTTTTAAGGAGGGGTGCGAGACCGAGGGAGAGACAGAGATCCATCTTGTTGCCATCATCACGACGCAAAGTGCAACGACAACATGGCGTCTCTCAGACACAATGAACGTCGCGCGTTGCGCCGCAGCGGAGAAGGTGATAAAAAAGAGCTTAATGGCAGTTTTTACGATCAGAGGCGAGTTTCAAATGCGGCCACGCCATCGAATGTTTGACAATCCTCCTCCGCCGCGTGCGGGCGGCGTGGCCGCGAGGGGAGCGGGAGGGGAGGAAGAGAGACGTGCGGGCCGGGCGGGGCGGGGGTGCACGTCGGGGTGTGGCAATGTAGGGGTTGTTTGCATGACGAGAGGCCAGCATGGAATGGCATGGCTGGTTGCATTACGAGAAAATAGGCTAAACACCGTCGTCGCGCTGACGTCACAAACCATACGTTTCATTTACCTTTCAAATTCAAAAACACGTAAATGGTGACGTCCAAATGGGACATTATTTTTTGCAAAGCATGCAACTACCTTTTACATAAAGGATAAATCGCACCGACAAACAAA
>NW_026267221.1:512419-520265 GCF_000697945.3 Frankliniella occidentalis
CTTGTAATTTTTTAAAAGAAATTTCCTTGGCTTAAGTATACCATTCTCTGGGTGTAGCACAACCAATTATCACCTAGCCTAAAACCATCACAATAAAAGCCAAAGGAGGATCTCTACCCCTCTCCCGTCTTCACACAGATCAGCGCGGAGCAAACTTTGAAGCAGTCCATAAATTGGCCCCCCTACGGGTCCGCCCCCGCCCCACCTTCGGTTGGGTCGCCCTCAGCGTGCCACCGGGGGAGGCCGGCAGAGCCACAGGCGGAGCGGCCACAAACACCTGTTTGTTCCCATTGTAGTGAACATGTCTCGTTTCGTCACCTCCGCGGTGTCCCATTCATGGCCCCTTTGAAGTGGCGGCGGCCCGGGGTCTTCTCCGCCGCCTCCGCCTCGGCGATGGAAGGTGAGGTGGGAGAGGGAGGGGGGGGGGGCGGTTAGCAGCAGTGACCCTCCAGGACGGTACCACACCGTGGACTGCTTGTGGGCGGGGCCGAGTGCCCTGCATCCACACCGGCCCACCCCGTGGGCTGGCGAACGCACACAAAGAGCACCGGGGTTAACCTCTGGGGGCGGCCGGGGCGGCCGAGGAGGGACGGTCGGTCCAGCAGCAGCAGCCTTGGGCAAAGACATGCAGTCTGCAGAGTCCGATCACCTGAGGGGGACCCTTTTCGCAAAGCGGTAGAGGGAGTGGCAGCAGCACTGTCAGCTGGCTTGTCGATCGCCCTCATCGCTTGTAATGATGCCAAAGTGCGGGGGCGCGGTCGGGGCCGCGCTGAGCAGAGGGCAGGGGGGCCACCCGCGTAGCGCCGTGGGGGGATCGGCATCACCCCCAGTGGACCCGGCGGGGGGTCGGCAGGGACGAGAGTCAATCTGTCTTCAAGTGTTGTGCGGCCGCGAGGTGGGAGGGATATAGACCTTTTCGACAGTGGTTGAGGTTAGAAACAGTTTGGAGGGTGCAACTTTTTTCTTTTGAACTGTTTAAAATTTTTGACTTGTAGCGCAACAACGGACGACTTGTTCCTTTGCGCTACGGAGTCAAAATTTGCTATTAGGGTTCAGTGAAAATGTTGCAGGCAATGAAAGTTTTCACCCCCTCTACCTCCTCCCCCCTCACCCCATCGTCGGAAAGGTCTATTGGGATGGGGAGAAGAAGTGCTTCAAGCCGCTCGTTTCTGACACGATTATTCCAGATCAAATGTTACTTGCGATCATACGTAAACATATCCCCGTCAAGTTTATTACAATGTTTTTGAGGTTATACGTTTCGAGTAAAATAAGGTTTCTCATTCTACAGTATCCTGTTGGTCGGTAGAAGAAACAGTGTCAGAGTCACACATTACATTAATCCACATCTCTCCTATTGTTTAAAGTACCAAACTGCCGTGACGCCTTTTATATACGGCATGAGAGGATTCATGGAAACAGCCAAATGCTACACCTCAATCTAGCCTCAAGTGGCTTTCTTCTTTCCCAGTTACGTTTTACATAGATTATTACTCGCTAGACATTCTATTATTTTCGCAGTTCAATAAAATAGTCGTTGAACTTACCTGGTGAATGACGCTGGTTTGGAGTCAGCCGGTGGACACATCAACGAGTTGAAGGCAGACCTGCGACCGCCCGGCCAGTCAGGTGAGGTTAGGCGCACGCGACGCCGCCGAATCCGTTAAACGCCGCGTGAAAGTCCGATTGAAGCGCATTTTAGTTTCCCCTATCGTGGCGTGGCGCGGCGTGTTGAGTCGCTTAGCGAATCAATGCGCCACAGGCTGGTGCCCCAGTCCCGGTGGGCCGCCGGCCGCCGCGGTCGGGTGGCTGGGCCGTACGTAACCATGCAAACAGCCGATGTGCCATGCGATGCGAGCGTGAACCAGTGCCCGAGCCGAGCCGTGGCCGATGCGTGGCAGGGCGTAGCAAAACAACAGAAGCCCCCAGGCGAGGACTTGCTTGGTGTCTTTAGTCACCCCGAATCAACAAGTCGAGAAGCTGTTTGTTGTTTCAGACCCGGACCGACGCCTTATCCGCGGAGCCTGAAGACAAGGCGTGGCATTCGGGGGTGGCGGGCCGAACCAAACTGACACACCTGGGGATGGATAGGTTTGTTAGTTTGAGCGGTTTTAGCGCTGCTGTTTATTTTCGTTTTATTGCTCTCCAAGGGGAGCATCCCTGCAGTCAATCTGTCCATACGTGTGGACTCGTTGACTTCCTTAAAGTCGATATCTCGCTTGCTTCTCTTTACCTATGACATACATCATGCTCACTTGAAACTATTCATTTCAGTTTCTTGTTTTACATTTGGCGGGCAGTCGTGTCGTCGGCTTTAGGAGGGATGGTGTAGGGGCGGCACAGCAGCACCGGGGTGGTCGCCGTAAAACTCGGGGTTGTCGCCAATTTGATTGCAGGATGCCAACTGCCACAGAGTGGAGGTGGGCACAATGGGGACGAGAGAGGCGGATGAGCTGCTGAACGATAGGGGACGGGCCATGAGGTGCCGGCGGCCGGGGGTTGTGGGGCCGGGGCGGTCGGGACACAGCCGCCCGGTGTGTCCCCCCGCCGCCCCCCGCATTACGATTGATAGGGGCTACAAAGGGGACGAAAATATTGAGGCGGGGCGGGGCGGGACGCGCGCTCCTCGCGCCTCCCATTCAAAGCGACACACCGACGGCCTGTCGCTTTGACTTTTTCACTTTTGGCCGCCGAGACCTCGCCGCGCCTTTTGTCATTCATATTCCGCACCTCCCGTGTGCGTCGGCACCGCACCGCCGCTCGCTCATGAGAGGCGTACGAGGAGTGCTCATAAGTGTGCATAGCCACCCGTCACCCCGGCATGAAGCCCGGCGGAAAGGGAACCGCCGAGGTCGTTCGGCGGGTGACTTTGGACCACCGTGCATATGGTGATCAGAGAGGGAATGGGATATTTAAATGCACTGCTCCTTTAGATAATTGCTTTCTTTAAATCCATAGGTACACCACACGCCACACAAGATTTACGTTGAATCACTTATCGATTGCAGCACCTATTTTCAGGAAGGGGAAAAAAATGAAAAATGTGCGTTGATTCCAGTATCGCCCCGTGGGCCACACCATCGGGCGGGCCGACGCCGCCGTCGGTGCCCTCCGTGATTCAGTGATTCATTACAACTGGTTCCTCGCATGCACAGTAGCGGCTGGTGGCGCAGGGCGAGCAGAGGCCGCGCCCGTGCGCCTGGCAACACCACCCCATCGTCCTGCCTATGTGCCTGGTCAGCAGCTCCGGGATAAAGGATAAAGGGTGATGTCTGCCAAAGAGGGTGGAGACTCAAGAAACGAACTTATCTTGCAGATGTGATGTGGTAGTGCGATTAAACCTCCTCAAATGTGCCGGATTAAGTTGTCCAAAGTTTAAGCTGTACCATCGAACGTCACTTCCCCTCTGCTTTAAAAAACCTTGGGTCTTCACAGGTCCTTCTTCGTGGCGCATATTTCTGTGGTATACCCCACATCATCAGGGTCTCTGGAGGCACACTCCTCCTGGACCAGTCCTGCAGGTCCTGTCGGGGCGGCGGCACACCGGGCGCCCGGCCCCCCGGCGAGCCCTCTGCATGGTGGGGCCCAAGCGGTCGCGACGTTGGCGGCGTTTCCTTTGAAGTGGCCGGCAGGCCGCCAGGCACCGACGCGCGGTGCGGCCCTGCGCGCGGCTGCGTCCGCGGCGAGCTCGGAGGCGCGCCACGCACCGGGACCAGGAGGCCGCCGCCGCGCACGCAGCCCTCTGCAGAGGCCGCTCTGCGCCGCTCTGCGCGGCGTGCTCAGGGCGTACGGGACGGCGGCCGCCAGGGCCCCACCAGGGCCCCACCAGGGGCAGGCCAATCGCTGGCCAGCAATTATTGTGCGAGGAATGTGCCATTAGGCGCGTTGCGTGGGAGGAGTGGCGCGGCGCGGCGGGGCCGTTTGGACGTGCGACGTGCGTCTGATGACGACCGGGCAGGCGCCAGCTGGGCGCCGAGTTACGTCTTCTTCAGGTCAGTCGTCGAGAGTCGATACCCCTGCTCCCTCCTGCTTCGGGGGGAATATTGTTGGGCCCGTTCCCGAACTCGTAGCGACCACAAACTCGGACGTGGATCAGCATCAGTTCCACTTGGAGGGCACCTTGGGGCGGTCGCGTGGGCGGAGGCACGTGTGGGGCCCTGTGTGAGTCTGTGAGCCCGCGAGACCTCTCGCTAGCCGAGAGCATGCCGCCAAGCCAGTCGCGCACTTTTGCATGTCAACCTGCTTTTCCCTCCACCCATGCTTTACTTCGTCTTTCTTTCTCTCTTTCTTCCGCAGATAAGGCACGGCCTCGGGCACGGCCTTACCACGCGGCCGTCTGCAGGCTGTCAACGCATGCCTGTGGTTCTCATACCCAACTAAGTTTTTCACTTTTCAAGGAAATCAGGCGAAAAGTCAAGTTTTGGGACTTTTGTGTCTTAGAGCAGAAGCAGAAGCGCGTTGGTCTGAAATTTTATTTTATTTCTAGGACGAATAGCCCATGTTTACCGGTCCGACAAACTGCTGAAATCTGTTTAAGATATGCTTGACTCAAGTTCGAAAAATAAGCGCCGCTGGACCAAACTAAACTCTGCGAACGGTGGCAAAGCTGGTTACCACTTTTGGCAGTATGCCGGTCTACTATTTTAAATGTTAGTTTTGTCCTCACGAGCCATAGGGAAAATCGAATTAGCAGCATATCGTCGTATACAAATTAAATTTTATTCAATCAAATTACAAATCTGCAAACTATAAAAACATGTACATTAATTTACAAACCACAATATAGATAGTGTCTTTATATCTCTTTTTTCTATTTTACAAAAATAAACATTTATTTGCAATATGCATCTCACAATATGACTCACATCAAAAGTCAGGAGGAACACATCATAAAACTTATATCCTTATTGACAAAGTTTTAATAAATACTGGTACAAAAATATATCACTCTAAAAGGTCCCAGGTAAAACGTATAATGTACAGTTAATCGCTTTTAAAAAACAAGTTAAAAAAGCCGTAAGTCTAAAATTAAATTTTATTTCGGCATCCACCGAACAACGTTTACACCTGTCTTACAAACTTAGGAACTTGAACTGGTGTACACTACTATAAATATGGAACATTAGACAATCATATAGGCGTGCACAAGATATATCCACACACACGTTAATTTTAATAATTTTAGGTGGTTTAAAGTGCACGTATCACAACGATGGAGTGATTTAGTACCTTACAGTAAAAAGTTACAAACTCACATCAAAAATATATTTTCTTGGTCAGTCATCTATGAGGAAAAAATCATGTCAAAGAGACTTTGAAAACCATCGTAACAAAAATATCTCGATAGAATTATCCCGACCAAATTTATCTCATATCACAATGAAAAGGTGGTCTTCAGATGCAAACACCATATAATCTATATATAAGTCGAGGAGGGCCTCCCTTCTTAGATCAAAACTGACTGGTGACTGGATGAGTCAATAACATGGACAGTATATAGATATTCCTCAAACCGTTGCGCAAATTTTGAGAGCGAGAAGTGCGACATTTTGTGCCATTCCTGCGGTCTGTACGTCTATACGATGACACAAAACTGACTGGATTGGAGGTCGTTCACTGACGGGAAGAAAAGGTAGTGATGTCCCCCTCGAGCACTGGTAACGTCGCCCTATGAGTCCTTGCGACGTGCCTTAGCCGAGTTTCCGCAAGGTCTCCGTAGACATGTCTGGTGGGCCTCCGATCACAGCAGCTGACGGTCAGTGTACCCGGCCGCACACCATGCCCGCCTCCATGGAGCTGAGCTGACCGAAGTACGGGTACCCGGACTTGGCCTCGGACGGCGAGTGCGGCGTCAGGTTGGTGGCGGTGTATGGAGACGCGCCGCTGGCAAACAGGCTGCAAGCAGACAAGACACAAAACATGAGTTTCTCGAAAATTTAGATGAGAGCTCCTCTAGCGCCTAACTATGAGTTCCGAATATGTATTGTGGACTCCGCGAATAACGGAATCACATGCTGCTCCGAGAATTATTCTGGATGGCCGGCTGATTTTTAGGTGCAAGACAGGCGAGTACTCAGGGCAGAGCGTGCTGTATGCCCCATGTATGGCAAAGGAGGAAATGAACTGCTCGGCCAAAGAAAGACTGCCACTGGACGACTCCGTGCCTGCCTCATGGCATGTATATCTCATCTACGCCCCACCGGGAGCACCAGAGGTCCGCGTCCGCGATTGCCCTTACCACCACGCCCCCGTCCCCTTCGCTCCGCTCCGCTCCAGGAAAGGGGTGCATTTCCTGGAATGGCGGCGCCTCGGAGCCCTACTGTAATGAAGCCCCAGGCACAGAGGGGCTGGAGCTGGGGAGCGCTGGCCGCGCCGCTGTCCGCGGCCCCACATCCGCGTCGAGCTCCGCAGCGCGCCCCGCTACGCTACGCCACGCCCCGCGCGCCTCGCCCCGCCCCCAGCGCCTCAGCGCGGCCACAGCGGCGCGAGAGCAGCGCCAAGCCAGCCGAGCAGCGCCACCACCAAGGTGAATAGCAAATTATACCGCAATGGCGGGTTGTGCATATCCGCCTCCTTTGAGGCAGGCGTGGCGGAGCAGAGCGGGACAGCGCGGCGGGCATACCGCGGCGGCCACCGCGAAAGGTCATCGCCATTCCGATACCCACTAAAACGGGAGAGAGTGAAATGGCACCAGCGAGCAGCAGCTGACGAGAGGGCTCGAGGGAGACCCTACGGAGACGCCAGTCGCAGAAAAGGCTCTTTAAGCGATGGACGGTCGGCCCCACGGAACGTTTTCCCAGGGGGTTCTGTTCTGATTCCCTGGAGCGCCCCGCTGCCACCCAGCCTGGAGCTCCCTGGAGGGCTCCGCCGCACACGTCGCCGAGGTGCTGGCCACGCCCAGAGGCCACGCCTCGCCACCGCTCCTCGGCGCGTCGGTAATTGCCGGTGAGGTGAAGGGCATCTCGGAGAGCGATGATGGGGAGCCAATGTCTCTGCAGGCGGGCGCCGCCTGGGCGAGCCGCGGCGTGGCGTGGCGGGGCGCGGCGGGGTGGCACCGCGGGGGGTGGGGACCCCCGCTGCGCTACGCTACGCCACCGCGCCGCGAGCCGTGCAACAGCAGCGCGGAAAATAATTGCCCACAGGCGGCACCCGGATGTCACCCCGAGGGCCCCCTCCTCCCGCGGCCCCGCCCCCGAGGAGGCCCCCGAGGAGGCCCTGGAGCCTCCAGCGGGTGGTCCAGCTCCGGCCGCGGTGACGTCACCACACTGGTATAGGCAAATCCAGGACGCTTGCCAAAGATCTCCCCCCACCCCCTACTCCCCTTCTCCCCGCTTTGGCAGCCCTCCGTCGCCTTGATCCCTTGCCCGCGCGCAACCATGGCGTTACGTATTCATCCGACAGAGCGGGCCGAGCGGCGGCGATGTTCCTCTCACTCCTCTCGCCGACAAAGCGCGTTTGGGCGACTTTATTTATCAGTCCGAGGTGCGGGTGAGGCCACGGGCCCGAACCGGGCGAGGTGGGGCGGGCGCAGCGATTTATCGCCCGCTTTGGCCGTCGTCCACTCCCGCCGGATTCATTCATTTCATATTTTTCCTTGATTTCATTCATCTGTTAGGCCGGACGACGAGGCAGGCGGCGTCCGGCTGTTTTCAGCGACTCCGATTTAGGGGACACCTTCCCGAGCACGTCCCTCCTTTCGCCTCTCCCCCTCCCTCCACCCCTCCCACGCAATCTGCCCTGAGCAGTCGTTCGTTCCTGCGACTTACTGACCCCTTCTTTCTGGAGCGTTTACCTTGCCAGCCACGTGTGATGCTGTCACTACGGGCGAGGTGGGTGGGAGGGAGGG
>NW_026267221.1:520640-521812 GCF_000697945.3 Frankliniella occidentalis
GACAACAATTGAATCGGGATGGCTCCCTCCTGCTTCGGTTTTCATCGACACTTGATCGAGGGCGCATTGTCGCCTCCTCGAGCACCCCCCTGCCCTACCCCCCTGGTTTTCCTCAAAATGAAATGCCATAATGTAACAATGGGACACCGTGAAGGAATGCAAGGCGCCTGCTGGACCCGCCCAAAGAGACCCCCGACGGACCACAAACAGCGCCCGCTTCTGTGGGCGTCAGCAGACTGATGGGCCTGATGGGTTGGGTGTTTCGTTGGGCTCGCGCGATGGAATCAGGTGTAGTCCAGAACGTCCAGAACCTCAGATGGGCGATGGTGGCCGCATACGTTAAGTCTATACTGTGCAGTATACATGATGGGTTGATTCTCACCTGTAGTTGTCCGGCCAGCTGTTGGTGACGTCCCCGGGCTTGCCGGCGGCCGTCTGTGAGTGCGGCCGCGTCCAGGCAGAGGGTTGGTGGTGGCCGCCGACGCCGAGTCCCGAGCCGACGCCGAGCCCAGAGGCGACGCCGAGGCCTGAGGCGACGCCGAGCCCGGCCGGGCCGACGGCGCAGTGCTGGGCCGCGAGGGCCGCCGCCGCCCCGTGTCCTGGGACGGCAACGGGGGGTGGCGGGCCCTGGTGGTGGTAGCCGGAGTACGAGGCAAGGCCGGAGGCGACGGCCGCAGCCGACGCCGTGGAAGTCACGGCCGCCGAGGACGTCGTCGGCGAGATGCCGGGAGGGTGGTCGCCCATCGGCGGCGGGCCGCCGGGCGACGAGTACGACGGGCTGGTCGACGTCTGGTAGTTGGTGAGCGCCGAGGAGGCGTAGCCCGCGGCCACGGCCGACTGCTGCACCCAGGACGCCGTGTGACCTGCAAAAACAACAAGAACAAGGGAATTAATGTCAGCGTCCTCTTACTGTAATCGAGACTCATTCATGCGGCGCGGGTCCGGTCCCATTCAAGGGAGATCAGTTGCCCGATGGTCCAGCCCCAGCATCGCACCGGCCCATGCAGGCGGGCGGGACCAAAACTGATGGCTAATGTGGCATACGGGCTCGCGGCGCCCCCAGTTCGCCCCGCGGCGGCTCTCTGGCCGGAGCGCACGTGGACTCCATTGAGGGAGCGGGGCAGCGGAAGGCGTCGCCGTATGAACGGGCCGCGGGGGAGGGGCTCGGCTCG
>NW_026267221.1:522073-529257 GCF_000697945.3 Frankliniella occidentalis
GGAATTACTCTCCACGAGATGAGCCGCCACCGCCCGCGCCTGCTGCTGCAGCAACACGAGGCTACACAGCTTATCAAATGGGCAGCTTTCAGAAAAACTATATAAATTTGAGAGTGTATTAGCACCAGCAGCGCGCAGCAGGGTATGTCGGGTGTCGGCTTTTGGTGGCAGAGACGAGCGGGTTTGTCGGCTCGTCGGCTCCCTTCAAATAATTGGACAGGTCTTCTAGGCCGGCCCTGCCCAGGCGACGGCCGCGCGGCCCGCTGCTGAACTCCCGCGCGAGAGATTTTGGCCGCCTTTGTTCTGTCAGCGTGTCTATGTGATACTCTCTCTTCTGGAGCCGAACGCGCGCGCGCACACACACACTCCAGCAGCAGCCCGGCCGGTCCAGCAGCGGGAGATCCAGGCCTCCAGCTCCAGCTGATCGCTACCGACGATAGGCCGCCCATTAGCGTCCATCACGCCCAGAGAGCTGTGTTTATGCCGCGCCTGGAACACCGTGTGGAACACCGTGTGGAACACCGTGTGGAACACCGCCCGCCGCCGCGCCGCCCCGCGCCAATGTGTACGGCAGTGTGGGATAACATCGTGTGCACCAGCTAGGAGACACGCCACAGCTGGGGCGGGGCAGCGGCAGAGGACTCCCGTGGGACGGCTGCGAAGCGCCAAGTTGGCCAAATCCTTCAAAAACGGACCGCTCCAACAGTGTGCTCGCTCACCTCGATTTTTGAAGGGCCAATCAACGAGTCGATATCGGATCGAGAGGATCGAGAGGCAATAAGGTACACACAACCCTCTCCGTCGCCGCCCGTCACAACAAACAGCCTGCCCGGCCAGGAGCGGTGTGCGTCAGCTGCGTCAGTGCTCGGGACCTGTCGAAACTGATGGCGGCCCAGCCCGGACCAGCTCGCCGCGCCGCCCTGGCCGCGCGTGACTTACGTCTCCTCGGGCCTCGCTCCGTCTCCGTCGGCCAGCGCGGCGGCGCGCGGCTCCGCGGGGCGGCCGGCCGGTGCGGGGGGTGGACTAATGAGTGGGAGTGAGACAGATAGGCGGCCCGGCCCGCTGCGGTTTATCTCTTCATCGGGTATAATTCCCCCCGGAGCAGTGTTCCCCGCCGCTCCCCCCTCGCCCCGCACTTGCCCCCGGCTCGCACTTTGATTGACCGACGATCACCTCTCACATGGACGCCTGGCTGGCGGCTGTCCGTCCATGCGTTCTCCTTCTCCTTTGCAACGCCTTCTCTCCGTCTCTCCCTCTGTTCTTTCCCCCTTCTCCCTCTCTCCCTCTCTCTCCCCTTTCCCCCCGCCCCTCTCCCTCGCACATATAGGTGATGTTTATCGCAGCCGCGGTCGTGGTCTTTAATATAAGCATTATTGAGGGAACGCCCCCTTTTCATGAGCATCGAGGTGGCCGCCGCCGCCGCCAAGAGTCCGTCCGTCCGTCTGTCGGACCGCTCATCCGCCTGTCCGTCCGTGATCCGAGCCAGCAGAGCCAGCCCAGTCGATGTTCACTTTTTAGCATCATTATGTCGCCGTTCGGGATGAGTCATAACGCTGCTGCCGTTGCCGTCGGCCAACACTCCCTTTGCGCAAGTCGACCAACACTCTGAGCAAGTTCTGCCCTAGCTCTTGTTCTATCTTTCAAGGGTGGTCCTCAGAGACCTTCCTCCTTCCTTTCATTTCGCGTAAACTGTACAGGATGCAGGCGTGCGGTCGGGTTGCATACTCGCACGGGGCCACAAGGCAGCATACCAGGGCGGCACAATACGCAAGCCCGTCCGCACCCCTGCATGCGGTACAGCATAAGCAATAGTAAAGGACGGGGTCTGTAGACCATACCACATGTATTTATTTTCTTTTTTTTTCAGTGAAGACACGGGATACTTTAGTGCGGCGCTTTCTCTCTACAAAAGCTGATTTCCATTTGGCTAAAACTTTTATCGACCGCTGCCCGCGCTCTCGTACAAACGACGCGAAGTTGCGGCGCATAGACGTTGTCCCCGCGCGCGAACCGTTACTGTCGGGTCGGAGTGTCGACATGTTCTTACACTTTACCGGCGCGGCGGACATTGTACCGCAGGCGTGACAGGGGGGGCGCGTGCTCCGCGTGCTGTGATATGCTAATGCCGGCGCGCCCAGCACGTCCACCGGCACCGGCACAGGCAACGCCGCCCGGGCTGATCCTATCGGGGTCCCGAGGGTGTCAGGAGGGCGTGGCGGGGCGGGCGGGGCGGGGCGCGCAGGGCCCGGGGCGCTACGCGCTGATAGGGCGATGACGGCATTTAGGCCCGTGCCGGGCGCGCTGGCGCTGCAGGGCCCCCGTGAGTCACTGATGCAAGGCGCGGTGGGCGCGGGGGAGGAGGGGGATCACCGGGACCAGGGAGGAAGCACGTGTCGGAGACGGGGGCTGGGCGGGCGTAGTTTTCTCTATTATATGCTGCGGCACAGAAGTAGTGCCCGGCTTGTGGTCGAGCAGACTTCGGAGCTAGACTAAAAGAAACAGCAACGTCAGCCAAAGTAGTACTTTGCGGAGCCACGAACAGCGTCGTGACATTTCGGCCCACGTCCTTTCCCTTTGCATGCACCAGCCGACGGCGGCGCTGCAAAACGCCCACCCTTGGAAACCCCCTACTAGGAACCGAAGGCAATCGTCGTCGTCGTCGTCGTCTTCGTGAGCCGCCGTCCCTCTATGGTTCCTCACCTCACCCCTCCCCACCCCCTCCCGCGCCTTAACGTCACGTCACGTCAAAGTCCGTCACGCCGCGCGGGAAAGCGTTGCCCGCCCCGTGCGGCCGGCCCGGCCGTCTAGTCCCGCTGGCCGCGGAGTGGAGCCCGCCGCGCCGGCCCCACCGCGGCCGTACCGCTCTCCTCGGAGCCGAAGCATTTCCCCTCCGCCACCTTGGAGCGTGCAGCGCGCAGCGATTGGCCAATTGCCCTGCCTCGGCTCCTCCCACCACCACTCTCTTTCTCTCCCCCTCTCTCTCCCCCTGACTATCTTTCTCTCTGAGGCGTACCCACACTCCCACTCTTGCCACTCCCTCTCTCTTTCTCTACGGAGCATGACTGTCGGCTCGGCTTCCACCCGTCCGGCTTGACGTTTGTGGTTCTTTGTTTGCCGTACACTTTATTCGTAAGCAAATGAGGGGTCGACCAGGCGCTGTGATGTGTGCCCATCAAGGTGCGCAAAGGTGTAACGCGATATACACCGTTTAAATAAAATTGAATAATAATTTTCCTCAAATACAGTAATAATGAGTAATGTTTGCAAGTTTCACGACCAGTATTTGACAATATGTACGAGGGACTTCTAACCGAAATTCACCTCAGAGTGCACTCGGGTACCATGTGGCTGATTGACCCTGCCCGTTTTCGGAGTTACAGTACCAGGTGGCTGGTTCAGCCCGCGCACTCCTGTAGTTATGCATTCCGCATTCCAACGTGCAAGCGTGTTGCCTACTCACTCGTCCGTAAGGCGCTATAGCGGTCGGGTTCCCCATTCCCCATTCTCTCTAACCATCCATAACAACTATCCATGCAATAGTAGCGGAATTCTAAAGTGTTCCACGCAGTACCGCGAGCTGTACTCACTCTGCGAGTTGAAGGAGTGCTGGTCGTACTGCGGAGCAGGGAAGGCGCTCTGCAGGGACATGGAGTTGAAGGCGTTGAGCTGCTGTGAGTTGAGCTGCTTGCGAAGCCGCGCCCGCCTGTTGCTGAACCACACCTGCACGCGGGCCTCCGTTAGCTTGGTCCTGGAGAAAACAGGGGAAGCAGATTTAGTAACCTCAAAAAATCACGAAATACCTTATAATGCTATAAGAGACTTGGAAATCACTTTCCAGTTTCTCAAGATAAAATTACACCAAAGTTTGTCCAATGACGAACTACTTACTTTTGCGCGAGCTCCTCGCGGGTGTAAACGTCGGGGTACTGTGTCCGCTGGAAGGCCCTCTCCAGTTCCTCGAGCTGCTCACCGCTGAACGTGGTCCTGGAGCGGCGCTGTTTCCGCTTTAGCGGGATGCCGGGCTCCGACTCAGTCTCGGACTCCTCACCACTGCTCGGACCTGAGGGGACAAAACGCCAAAGAGTTTAAAAAAAGCTTCCTTTTTGTCGCGAGTATGTGGTGGGTACGTGTAAAACGAAGGGGGTTGGGGCGTGAGCAAAACAAAAGACCAGGAGAGGAAAACGCTTTGAAAATACACGCAAGAAACTGAGACTGACTGATAAAAAAACAAATTTTTCACAAGAAATGTTTTTACGCCCCGCGCTCCCAACAGCATAGATAATGTGTGAGTGGGTGGTAAAAGAAGGCGAAAAATAGCATAAGTGACACCGAGCGACACTACTTTTGTTTTTCGTTTGGCAGTAAAACGGCAAAACGCCCTTGTCGCTCTGGGTGGGGCGTGTGGGGCAGCGGGTTAAACTTAGGACCAGATTTCTGATCGGGACGTTGTTTGGCTTCCCCCAGCTGGCGCGGGCTGGTGACGCAGACGGCCTGGCGCCCCTTTGCCCCCCGCTGGGCCCGGGGCCCCGCTCAGAGGACCCGGTGGGTGGGGCGTTCCCCTGGCGTGCCCATGGCGTGCAGCTCCTTGCAATAACATGGCGGCTGGGGGCCCGCTGAAGGGGCCCCCCAGGGAGGCTGGGCCACACAGCACTGGGTAGGCAGAGTCCACCGCGCGGAGGGCTCATGCACGATCAAAAGTATGTTTTGGTGTTCAAGCAGTTTTGGAAAAATCAAGAGGTCCCCATCTTTTGCCAAAAGAATGTGGCTGCTTGCCAACCAAGATGTCCTTTTTACCGTATTTACCGCGTTCTCTACAGTTCCACAATCCTTCATAGGCCTTCGTGGTAGCCTTGCGCTCCCGCCCGCCTGCTGTCGGGCAGGTAGCCGATGAGGAGAAGACAACGCCGCCGGCCTCACGGCCCGGCCGCCGAAACCAAACGAATAATGACAACACGACGAATGCGAATCCAAATCCGAATCCGGAAATAAGGCGTCAGGCAGGAGAGGCTGGCGCTGGGGCTGTCATCGCGATGTGACAGGTCGGGAATGTCATCACTCCCGGGTGGCACTAATGGGTGTACGGCACGGCTCGGACGCGCCGCAATGCCAGTCTCCAGCGCCGTGCAGCAGCACCGTGCAGCAGCACCGTGCAGCGCCTCCCACTCCAGTTGAGCTAGTGTCATTAATCTTGCCGGAGAAGTGTTTCCAGCGTGCCGCCCATTTGTTCTGGCCGGGAATGAGACAAGAAAGTGGAGAGAGATTCCCGCGTTTTGTCGTTATCCACGGCTTATCTGCGTATCCATGTCAACCCGGCCGCCCCACAGCGAGCTCCGCCAGCAGCAGAGCCTCCTTACGATCTCGGACAAAGGAGCTTCGGCAGAACGACTCTCATGAGACTGGAAAACGAATGTTTCCCGTGAATTTTCGAGACTGAATCAATAAAAAATGAATTTCTTATTTCAGCGTATACTCAAGAAATTCCTTCCTTTTCTGGCTGTGCACTGAAAGTATAGAGAAGTTGCACAACTCGCTTCGACTCTGCCTGCCGTGATGTGTGCTCGTCACCCCACCAGCCTCCCCTCCCCAACATGGCTGGCCTGCGATTGGTGGAGCTGGCGCGAGGGGTGGTGGCTGGAGGGGTGCCCCGCTCCTCAGGGGTGAGACTGTCCCTACTACCCGACGCCGCGCGGTCTCTGGTCCCACCATGCGTTCAGCTCCCCCTCGCGTGGTCGCGCTCGCCCTGTTGTTCGCTTGGCCGACCCCACCCCGCGGAAAATGTCGACTATCAGTGACTGTTGGTACCTGGTCGATGAAGCGGCGTGATCGAAAAGGCTTCGAAGCACGCTCTCGAAAGCTTCGGAGAAATACGAGGTCCGCAAGGAACGAGTATTTCTCTTTTCTTCGCCAGCTCTGGGTATTACGAATAAATCGCTGAGCGACAACCAGCCTCGATATGACGGGGCCTTTGGGGTGGGGCGACGGCGACGGGCGGGACGAGGAGACGGACAGGCCAGATGGTGATGCGACGATTTCCCCCTAACTCTTCTCGGCCAGCGTCGAGAGACGAGGCGGCTTGTTTGAGAGAGTGATGGAGTCACGACCCGATCGCGAAAGAGGGTTGCGCGCGGAGCGGGAGGGGAGGGAGATTACCACCAGCGCGAAGGGGGATAGGGAGGGGAGCGAGAGCGAGGGAGAAACCTCGGCACAAGCACGGCGAGCAGGGCGACCAACGCTGCCTCATCGCAAACGCTGACTTCTCTCTCTCTCTCTGCTCGTTTTGTTATTATTTTGGGCCGTATACTGCACAAATAAGTGCCGTCCGTGCATTGCAAGTAATCATTACTTCGTTTTATACATGAAACGGAAAACAAAACATGTGAAATGGGTAGAAAACTTTTACTGGTATTTGAACCAAAGGTGCGGGCGGGCGAGGGGGAGGGGTTGGGCCAGTGCTGTTGGGGTCAGCAGGGGCGGGCAGAGCGGTTCAGACGGTGAGAACGCCACCTCCAGGCCCTCCAGTGCGCGCCGCGCCACGCCGACTTTGCGCGATTCACGCTTCGGAGAAAAAGATGCCGGCGCGGCCTGGACCAGCGCGGGCGGTTCTCTCCTATCTTCCCTCCCTCTCTGTGCCCCTCTCCCGCTCTCCCCTCTCTCTCTCTCTCTCCCTCCTCCATTTGGTTGAGGCGTGGCGGGGCGGTTGTTTGGGGCGGCGCTGGTCGGGGCCGTCACTTTGTGCTTTATGAGCTGGCCACACCGCAGACCACACGCGCCGCGCCGCCGAGCGCTGAGCGCAGAGCGCCGCGATCAGGCGTCGCAAGCCTGACAGACGGCCAGCGCGGCGCGGAGCGCAGCGGCGTGCCCTTCCCTCCCTCCTCATCCTCCTCATCCTCCACCTCCTCGCCTCCTCATTCCACTCGCAATCTCCTCGGCGATAGCCGCACCTGCTGTCCACTTGCAGGGCCATTAGAAAGCGCATGGAGGCAAAGGCGGCGCGGCGGCGCACTGCTGTCCCACCGGCGCGGCCGGGACGTCCAGGACGTCCACCTCATCACCGGGCCACCCCGCCCCGCCACCCCCCGCCACGACCCTTCACACAGACCCACATCAGCGCGACTTTGGATTCGCTCTAACGGCTCAACACCGTGACTTCCTAAGATCGAGTTGCGGCACCGTCACTGGGGGGG
>NW_026267221.1:529807-532524 GCF_000697945.3 Frankliniella occidentalis
GATGATGAAAAACAATCACACTTCTTTGTCGGGGAGCGGGTCGATGGGTTCGATAAAGGGGATTTCTGCCGGCAGAGTAAACAAAGCTGAAGCTCCACACACACGCACGCACACAACTCAGCGCAATGAATGACCTTTTCTCGTCTTCTCCCGCATAAAGCCGACGGCTCACGTCGCGGGCGGGGCGCCGCCGCGCGGAGCCTGTGTGTGTCGCGGGCGTCCGCGGGTCGCGGTGTATGGCCGCCAATGGCGGCTCGCGGCCAGGCCGCCTTTATGGGTCGTATAAGCCGCTTGGCCGTCCGCGCCGTTCGCATACATCGCCCACACGCTCACGCGATGGGGGGGAACGCCCCGCCTCGCCCCACCTCGCCACTTCGCCCCGCCCCGCCCCGCCACGCCGCCGAAACGGGTCTTCATTATTTAATAATGGAGTTGTCACCTAAATGGCCCACAACCTGCACCGCCAGCGTCATTTAGGGGTCATAACCGAAAGAAAATATCAGTCTTGGATTCAATTGTGTGGTGTCGCGAGACGCCACGTTTTTGTGCAAGTAATACGTTAAATACGTAAAAA
This sequence comes from Frankliniella occidentalis, assembly GCF_000697945.3. Taxonomy (NCBI): domain Eukaryota; kingdom Metazoa; phylum Arthropoda; class Insecta; order Thysanoptera; family Thripidae; genus Frankliniella; species Frankliniella occidentalis. Next base: position 530,382 of record NW_026267221.1, read on the forward strand.
CACGCGCCTCCTGATTTTTTTGCAGCTTCTCAGTAGTCCGCATAAAGACAAGACAAAGACACAGTGTAACTTGAAACCCCACAGACCGTAAAAACAAAAAGCGCTGGTGTAATTGAAAAGAAGAAGAAGAAGAAACACTCAAGACGATATACAATACGATGTGCCATCGCTAGTAGCATCCATCACCAGTTATTATTACACCTGTAAGTTTCTTTTTTTCAATTGAGCGAATCGCAATAGTAATAACAACAACACGACCGCTCGCCGCCGGCTCGCCGCGCTGACAAGACACATCCTATTGTTTTCCCACAGCGCCGGGCCCCGCCATACTCATGCCGCGTTATACCGAGATCCTCGCGTCGCCCGGGGCGACTCGCCTGGGCCTTCTCCTCCACACCGGCGCGTTTGACGTGAGTCAAGTAAATGAATGAATGAATGAATGGAGCTGAATGGGGAACCAACGCGTGAATGAGTTGAGTGAATGTAGAAACGCGGCGGAGCCATAGCGGCGCCAGCAGCGCTCAATGAAATGATACGATTCGCTACGGGACGGGGCGGCCCCGGGACAGTGCGGTGCCAGTTATGGATTTGGCGACACACGGTGCGACGTGCGAGCGTCGAGCTGCTATTGGTGGTCGCCGGACGCTACGCGCCAGCTGAACTATAGGCCGAGGCGGACCTAAAACAGAGCAGACACACGCCGATGTTGTGTGGGGCCGTACCGCTCAAAATGGGTCGGAGTTCTAACTGCATTTGTTCTGATTTGTTATCGCATTCTAACACTATTGTGCCGAGCAGAGTACCTTCGGCCATCTTGTGAGAAGGAGAAGGATGGCAAAGATGACGAAAAATAAAAATTCCATTTAATTTTAAAACGCGGAATTTACCAGCCATTTTTTGCCAGTTTTAATTACTGATTAGATTCTGAAAATAGCACCGATCCTGAGAAAATGTGAGTGCATTTTTGCTCCGAGTGGTGGCACTGTGTTGTTACGCGAGAAGGCTGGACGCTACTGGTGCCGACGCCACAGGACACAGGACGGGACGGGCTCCCACAGCCCAGCACCTCAGCCGGCCACACCACGCCACGCCACGCGGCCGGGCCGCTGGCTCTCCGCACCCCATAACTCATAATGGCGTTTTGAATATCCCGAATCCCACCCAGGAAGCTCTGGCTTTGGCGTGGCGTGGCGTGGCTGGGGGAACAGGGGGGAGGGGGGGCTGCAAATAGCCGCCTATGGCTCCCTAATCGAGGTGTTTGTAGAGGCCGATGACGCGGCCCGCCGCCCCGCCACTCTGGACCGGCCGGGCCGGGTTCAGCGGCGAACACGACGGCAGCGGGATCCTGGCGCGCGAGAGGACAGCAGCACAAGGCTGGCATCTTCTCCTTCGATCGATCAGCAATAGTACTATTAGGTCGTTGCGCATTGAATCAGCGCTTGGAGAAGAGAGAAGAGGAGCGGGGAGCCCTCCGCGCAGCACCTCAGCGCAGGCAGCCAGGCGCCCCTGCGCGCACGGCTGCGGCCGGGTTGCCTACCCGAGCAGCCGCAGGCGCCCCGCCCTGGGGCCGCCGCAGCAGCAGGGCGCACGGCGCACCTAGACGCGCGAGGATGTTACACTGTGGAGCAGCCCAGGGGGTGGGGGGCACCCTCCCCCCTCCTCTCCCTCTCTCACCCTCTCTCTGCTCTCGTTAACCTTGCTGCCGCAGTAAACTTCACACTTAATTAAAAGCGTCCGAAAGGCGGCCCCACAGAGCCGTGTGCGTTACTGCCCCGCGTGTGGGCGGGCCGAGGCAGGCGACGCCTCTCGGGCCGCCGCTCGGGCCGCCGCTTGGCACGCCGCCGTTTACGCCAATGACTTACTCCTTTGCCAGAGCGAACGCGAATACAACGTGCAACAGAGGCTTTTTGGCACCGCTTGCATGGCGGGGCGTGGCGGGGCGTGGCGTTTGCGAAGGAGTGTGCAGTTTACGACGCGGGGCGCGCCCCGCCGCCTGACCTTCCATACCGCCTTTCCGACACGTCGCAGTGTGGGAAGCGAGGCTCCGCCGAGCGCGGGATCCGCTTGTGTCCATCAGGAAGCAGGAGGGAAGATAAACTCTTCGACAAAGTTTACTACTGCGCCAGATGCTTTATTGTTCGAA
>NW_026267221.1:535265-538375 GCF_000697945.3 Frankliniella occidentalis
GGCCCCGCGCAACTGCAGGCCACGTACGCGCACGGGCCCGACACACTCGCAACTTACGGCCCGCCATAAAGTGCGAGGAACTTGGAGGAGAGGAGCCCGCTGCCCACTGCTCAGCTCAGTCCCAGACTCCGGAACGGTTGCAAACCTGCCTCCTCGGTGTTGGCATAAATTACAAAACGATAAATGTGCGAACCAAATGGACCCGACGGCCCGGGAGCATAAAGAGTTCTAGAAAACAGGATCGTGTCAAGCCGATGCTCTGCCAAGAATTTAAAAAAGCCAGTTTTTACCTTAGTTCTTATACTTCATCAAAAAAAGTTAAAAAAGAAATCAACTGAGAAGTTGAATAGCTTTTTTCAGGGCACATCATTTTTTCAGGCACCTGAAGATGTAGCATTTTTAATAATTTATGCACTTTGTGCTATGCCGCTTGGCAAAAACCGCGAACAGGCCTACAACACACATGTTTTGGGTGCGAACAAAATTTATCCTACAAGAGCAAATTATCGGAAGTTGAAGTTTGTAATGGTGTTTCCCTTTCAGGATGATCTAAGCTACCCCTCTCCTTACGATGTCTCACTTTGTCCTCCATTCATTTTTCTCCATCACATTTCAACTCCCGGGCCGCCGCAGACGATTACAGGGCCCCTTCGCGGCGCAACGGACACGTTTAAAAGCTCCCGCCTAATTAGCCGAGCGAGTGCGTTCCAATAGGCGGCGGGCGCGCGCGCGCGCGGGCCGGCCGGCCGCGGCGGTCAGACTTGGTCACATTCCGAGTAAGATTTCATTCTCGCGCCGCCTTGGGCCGAGCGGGCCGAGCGGGCACGAGGGTAATAATAATGAGACAGCGGCACGAAAAGTAATGAAGCAACTTACTACGCGGCCAACAGAGGAAACGTAAGCCGGGGAAGGCGTGATGGAGGCGCCGCATCTGCGCTGCTCTGTGACGGATGGATGGGGCGGGCGGCGGCGGCAAACCGCTCCAAACTCGCGCGCGATATGAACTACTACTGCCGAGACTACCGCTGCTCATTTTCTTCTTGTTTCGGGCAGCAGCTCTGGGACGTGGCGTGGCGTGGCGGGCCGCCCTACACTGCTGCTTCATTACTCAATATCGCCCGGGAGGTCCCCGCAGGGGGGCGGGGCGGGGCGGCCCTCCCCCTTTCCTATACCGCCCTGCTGCTCCCCTTTCTCGGAACGGATCATTGTTTTTACAGCCCAGAGCCTTTTGCTCTGCTCCGGGGGCTCCCATAAGGCAAAAGCCAAAAAGGTGAGGTGGTGGCCGGAGGAGCAAAAGGCAGCAGGAGTGTTAAAGGGCGAATCAGCAGAGCGGGACGTCATATATCAAGCCAGAGAAAACAAAATTCAGCACGGCCGGCTGGGGGTCCCTGGGCTGGGCGTGGTGTCGGTAGAGCGCTGGCTGGCGTGAGGCTGTTCCGAGGGTTCGACTCAGATTTTGGGGGACACAGGAGTACTGATTACGTGGACCGTTTGATGCATGCATATGGAGTCCTGGGCTGCGACGGGGTGCTCAAGGTAGATGGGGTGGTTGAGCACGACGGGGTGCTTAAGGTGGATGGGGTGGTTGAGTACGACGGAGTGCTAAGGTGGATGCGGTGGTTGGTTGAGTAGGACGGGGTGCTTAAGGTGGATGGGGTGGTTGAGTACAACGGGGTGCTCAAGGCGGATGGGGTAGTTATTGAGTACGACGGGCTGCTCAAGGTGGATGGGCTGGTTGAGCACGACGGGGTGCTCAAGGTGGATGGGCTGGTTGAGTACGACGGGGTGCTTAAGGTGGATGGGGTGGTTGAGCACGACGGGGTGCTTAAGGTGGATGGGGTGGTTGAGTACGACGGAGTGCTAAAGGTGGATGGGCTGGTTGAGTACGACGGGGTGCCCGATGTGGACGCGCGCGCCCCGTGCGCGTCAATCCAAAGAAAGGAATTAATTGAAACAGATTGGAATTCCGAAACCGATACCTCACGCGCGCGCCGCGGCCTCGTCGGCGAGTTTAAAGAGAACGCAACGAGAATGAAGAGTTGAAATAGGAGAGGGGAGGAGGACCTGGGCGGGGAGACGAAAGGAGGCGGAGGAGAAAGAGAGAGAGAGAGGGAAGAAGGGCGGTGCTGGGCGGGCCGAGGAGTCGGAGGAGTGGGAGAGAGAAGGAATGCGCCCTGCTCCGCCAGACAAGCTGGAGCCAGCTCGCCCGAGAGAGGCCGAGAGAAGCGAGTATAGTGCGCGCTCGTATGGGTGCGAGAGAGGGCGACTGTGGGTGCGTGTGTGTATGTGTGTGTGTGTATCGCGCGTCGTGATCTTACAAGAAATGAATAAAAGAGCGGTGTATAATTTATCGAATCGCCCCTACCCCGCCTTGGGGCCGCCTCCCCGCCCCCGCCCCCAGCGGTGGCGGCGCGGCGGCGGCAGCTTTGCGGCTGTCAGAGAGGTGTTTGGGGGGCGTGGCACCGGGGCCCCGGGGCGGCTCGGCTCGGCTGCTCGCCACCCATTCATCGCGGTGCACAGTCCCGGCCGCGCAGCCTGACCCGGCCGCGCCCCGGCCCGCGCCGGGCTCGGCGTGCCCAGCGTGCGCGCCGCCGACTGTTGGGGGCGGCCGGGGCCCTGGCCGGGTCGGGCCGCGCCGGGCGGTCCAGGCGGACACCTGTTGGCGCAGAGGGGTGTTTTGCACAGGCCGGCCGGCCGCAGCGAGGCCGCCGTCAGGCCGCCGGCATGGGAACCTTTGGAATGCCGCCGAATGTGCATCTATGATGATGCACAGCTCCGCCGCACAGCGCATTCCTGCGAGCTGCAGGGCCTGCGGCGCCGACCGAGCGTCGTGCTACCTGGATAGCCAGGATCAGGACCATCACGTCCAGGATCAGGGCAGGTCCAGGACCTCGATCACACCGTTTGGTACACGAAACGACTCACGCGACTCTACTCTCCTCACCAAACCTACTTACACCCCCGCGCTTGTCCAAATAACAATCAAATTAAATTTCGCCGTTGCGCCCGTGTGTGGGAGCCCACGTCTCGCCTCCGCACCGCCGGTCAATCGGTCGGCGTCGATCAATTTATTACGGGTGCCTTATCGATGGGCTGCTCCTCCCTCCCTC
>NW_026267221.1:538425-539508 GCF_000697945.3 Frankliniella occidentalis
AGCTCCGCCGCACAGCGCATTCCTGCGCCCTGCAGGGCCTGCGGCGCCGACCGAGCGTCGTGCTACCTGGACAGCCAGGATCAGGACCACGTCCAGGATCAGGGCAAGCTCCAGGACCACCTCGATCACACCGTTTGGTACACAAAACGACTCACGCGACTCTACTATCCTCACTAGACCTCATCGCCGTCGACTTACTCCCCCGCGCTTGTCCAAATAACAATCAAATTAAATTTCGCCGTTGCGCCCGTGTGTGGGAGCCCCCGCCTCGCCTCCGCACCACGGTCAATCGGTCGGCGTCGATCAATTTATTAAGGGTGCCTTATCGATGGGCTCCCCTCCTCCCCCTCCTCCTCCACTTCCTCAACCTTTTCCTCACGCAGTGCATCTCCCCCCCCCCTTCCCCTCGTATCATAACTGCTCCATGAATTATGATGATTTTGATACGCTTTGAGGCGAGTGACCGCGCCGCGCCCGCCACGCTGACGTGCTTTTTCCGGGAGAGAGAGAGACCAGCAGCAGCTCCTCTCCTCTCGAGCAGGACCCAAGGGTGAGTATTAACCGAAAGGTGGCCGTCCAGGCGGTAGAAGCAGAAAGGGGGAGGGGGAGGGAGGTAATCAAAGCCAATTGTCCGGCCAACAGAAAGCCATATAAATGGAAACGACAGCGGCCCATCACATCAGCGTGAGAGATCGGCTTCACCTTTCGGTTGCTGCTGCTCCGCGCGCCGCGCTCGAGATGACTCAATACTCAACAACACCATATCATCATAACGAACACGCCGTACACGGTGGTGTATGGCATTGACCACACCGCACTAGAGCTACCTATACGCCCCGCCTCTTTCACACCGGCCCCACTCCACCCCGCCATCAACTATCAACCCCTTCGCTGAATTCTACACCCGATATCGCTAACAGAGAATTAATTGTATACTCCCTATCCCCAAGATTCTTAACTTTCCCGAACAACCACCACAACAACCACAAACACCGCGCGTAAAGAACTAACAACAAATTACAAGGCCCCCCCCCCCCCCTCCTCGTCGCTCGCTCCAGTCCGGGGCGCGAGCGGCAACGGATC
>NW_026267221.1:539558-540808 GCF_000697945.3 Frankliniella occidentalis
TCGCTCGCTCCAGTCCGGGGCGCGAGCGGCAACGGATCAATCCCCGCGGCGCAAGCGCGCTCACAGTCAATCAGTCAAATCAATCCATCAGGCAATCAATCAATCAATCGATGGCCGTGTGAGTGTGTATCGCGCCAACAGCGTGTCATTGTTCACTCATACTTATCACACCGCACGGGGCCCCGGCCGGGCCGAGCCGAGGTGGGGCGGCGAGCCGAAAGGTGAGGCCGACAGGAGGGCCGAAGGCCGAAAAGGAACCGCCGCGCTGTAACGGCCCGACAGGCCGCCGGCTTATGTCCATCTTTCTCTCTCTCGCTCACCTCCTCTCTCTTATTCTCACTCTCTCTCTCCCTCCCATTTCATTTTTTCCCACCTTACCGCTCGCGGCCCGGCCGGCCGGCCCCGCCCTGTGTCGGCATCCGTGCCCCGGTGTTTGCCGCCGCGCCACTGAGGTCCTGCCTTCTGTCCCCGTCCCCAAGTTTCTGGTAAAGGTTTGTACTCACACTCGCCGAGGATGCCGTCGATGGAGTGGTTGCGGCGCGGGTCCCCGCAGTCGTCTCGCCTGCCGCCCCGCAGCAGCCTGCTGATGGAGCTCACGGACGGCGCCGTGGTCTTGTCGCATATCCCATCCTGCTGGGATCCCACAGAGTCATCATTCGTCAGGTTGCACTGATAGTCACTACACAAGTCCTCGAGGCCACGGAGGCCGCCGTTGTCGGTGCAGAATCACCCGCTGTGACCAAAAGGGCATTCAAGCAGCTAATTACTGACTCCCATTGCGAAAGTAAGAAAATATGACATTTCTTCCAAAACCGTATTACGAAATCTGCTCGTATGAAACACTGTCAGGTGATAACGCATGATCTTCTTACTTCCGCTGGAAGGATTCAGTGGAGCAAATTCGTCTGAGCGGGAGATTTGACATTGGCAAACGATCGGTGGTCGGTTTCCTCTGAAACACGACCTTGAAAGGAGTCGAGACGCACCTTGATAAGTCTGTCGCGGATCTCCCAGCTGAAGATGCCCGGGTTGGTCTTCTTGTAGTCCTCGATGCGCTTCTCCACCTCGGGCGTGGCGACGCGCGGCTTGGAGCCGCCGATGACGCCCGGCCTGATGGAGCCCGTCTCCTGGTAGCGGTTGAGGATCTTGGACACGCAGCCGTGCGACACGCGCAGCTGGCGCGAGATGACGCAGGGCCGCACGCCCGCCGCCGCCATCTCCACGATCTTGAGGCGGATGTGGTTCGGCAG
>NW_026267221.1:541383-545565 GCF_000697945.3 Frankliniella occidentalis
CAGCCGTGCGACACGCGCAGCTGGCGCGAGATGACGCAGGGCCGCACGCCCGCCGCCGCCATCTCCACGATCTTGAGGCGGATGTGGTTCGGCAGCGGCCGGCCGTTGATGAACACGCCGCCCAGCTGGTTGACGCGGCCCTGACCTGCAACCGACAACACGAGGGTGTAAGCGGGCGTCAACCGAAATAGAAAATGGTGTTATGTGTTCAGGCGGGAGCGTTAAAGGGAAGTTTCAATGATACATCCATGGCTCAAAACGCTACCAACGTTCCTTAACCTTAAAAGTTCCTTAACCTCAAAAGTACTTTAACCTTAAAAGTTCCTTAACTTTAAAACTTGCGTCAAATAGCTCAGTTCAAATTAAAATCAACGCACCAAACAATGTGGTATTTTACGAATAAGAAGAACAGGAGGAATCCCGGCCGACGTCTGCTCCCGGACCATAACAAAGCCATGACCAAGCGCACGGTTTCTCGCGTATCTCCGCTAAAACTGAAAAGAAGTCATAACTGTTCTATATCATTTTAAAGCTGAGAACCTCAAAAATCTGGTACACGAGAAACCGTGTCGTTAGGCACCAGTGACCTGCGACTTGTTATGGTCCAAAAGCCGGGATTCCTTCTGTTCTTCTTATTCGTAAAATACCTCATTCCGATCGCTGAGCACACATTTTTTTAAAAGGGCCGATTGCACTTTTGGCAATAACGTCTCTATACACGTCCCACACGACCCCACAAAGGGGCCGGCTTTTCAACGATCTTGTGCTTAATGGCGTGGAAAGCGCTGCTGGCTGCGGAGCACTTGCGCCTTTGCACCCGCCGGTCACACACTGCGCCGGTGGTCCACTTTATCAAAGCAAAATGTTTGCATTGGACTTGCGGCTGAGCCGTCGGCACCCGAGGGGGTGGCGGGGACGCTACCCAGGGCGGGCCGAGGGGCTGGAAGGACGGGGGAGGTGGGAAGGGGGGGGGGGGCACGGTGACACACTGCAGTCCACTGCTCACCGAATGGGTCCCCCGCCATGACCACGCACACCACACCGGCGCGCGCGCACGGGAGCAACGCGTTTGTTGTTATTTGCGAAGGGGATTACACTCATTCGACGACGCAATAAATGGGGGCTGCTCCATGCATTGCCCCGGGGACGACAAAGGGCCGGGTCAGGGACACGTCAGCGTCCACGGGGGAGGCCGTCATCGCTCTGCCGGTGATGGACGACGTACGGGGAGAGCACGGGGGGGCACAGGCACGGCACAGCGACTCCATGAGACTGCTCGCGACGTGTTTTTTTTTCTCTTGAGGTAAAAACAAACCTGAAACTCTTGAATAGAGCAGCCAGGATACTGTTTTCTCTGTTTTCACTTCCAGAGGCCCCACAGCAGCAACATCGGCGGTGGCGGCGGGCGAGCAGCGCGGCAAGTGCCGAGAGGAGGCAGACCCGAATTACTGACGGTAAATTGATCTGGATTGCCCTGCTGGCCGCTGCTGACCGGCCGCGCCGCGCCACGTCTCGCCTCGCCTCCCGCCTCGCACCGGCCGCCAGGGCATTCCTCGTCGTGGAGGGTCCTGCGGGAGGAGCAGCAGAGAGTGGGGGGGGGGGGGGGGGGGGGGGGGGGGGGGGGGGGGGGGGGGGGGGGGGGGGGGGGGGGCAAGCCGTGAGTGAGGGGTAGGCTCGCGGGGTGAGCTGCGCCAGCCCCGTTCAAGACCCACAGCTTGTTGTACCACTGGCACCCCTTCCTTGCAATCCCTTATCAAAGAGAACTCTCGCTGCTGCATTGGCCAAACTGCTTTACTGCAGCCACCACTAGAACGTCGCGTGAGCGATTCCTGACACCAAGGTGGCGTTAAAACTGCTGCTACCAACACTAAGTCCACCACCACGGCAGCTGCTGGCGCTCGCCCGACGGCCGCCTCCCCTGGCGGTGGTCCAGCCTCTCCTCTCGTACCCTTTTTGTTGTTACAACATAATTCCCACCAGATTGAGTGGTTTGGTTCGGAGCGGCAGCAGCGGCGCGGACTCTGACGCTGGCACGGCGTAGCGTTGCGTCGAGTGAGTTGGCGATCTGCGGCTGTTGCCTTCACTACTCGCATCTCAGGATGTGCTTGGGGCGCGGGAGTGTCGTGTCAGCTTTGGGGATTTATCTGCCTTTTAGCTCTGCAACTGCAGCTTGCAGAAACTGCCCGGCAGGGATGAGCAGGACTCCCTGCTCCCTGCTCCCTAGACAGACTGGAGCCGGGAGCCGAACCGGGAGCCCTATGACGCATTCGGTGGGGACGAGGAGTGGAGACGTACGGAGGGGAGGGCGGGGAGGCTCGAGAGGGTCGACACATTCGGGGCATCAGAAGGGACGGCGACGCCCCTCATCCGCACAGCGCATTCATCCGATCAACTGCATCCACACACGTGCAATCGCCGAATGTGGCCGATTACCTCCCCTCCCCCGAGCCCTCCCCCCTCATCCCCTCTTCCTCTACTTCTGTTTTTGGCAGTGTACCTTCGCGGAGGTCCTCTCGTCCGCCTGGCCGACCTGAAAAGGAGGTTGACTCCACGCCTTTTAGTACTGCTTTAGGCTGCCTTTCTTTGGCCGCGCGGGGCGGGGCGGGGCGGACGTATTCTGCATTCTGCATTCAACAATCAGATCGATCTATCACTTTTGAGACGTAATGGAGCGGTGTGCTGTTGACCGCTGCGGCGGTCGGCTCGGCCGGGACGCACAAAGCCAGCTGGACCCGGGGCGGCGGCGCTACCGAGCCCACAGGGCTCCACAGGGCCAGCCCCGGCTGACCGCTGGTCACTTTGTGCGAGCTGCGCGGCTCCGCTGTGCGTTTAGCGGAACGCTCTGCGCCGCCCGGCTGCACGGCTGCTCATCTCATTATTGCACGCGCAATTGGCCGCAATAACGCATTGCTATCCCATCACGGTGGGCTTTGTTGGGGAATGATGAAGGACCGCTGGGCGGGCTGGGCTGCCGGATTCTTCATCGGTTTGGTGCTGTTCTGCCTGCCGTTACCTCTCCTCTGGCCTGGGGTTACCTAGGCCGGCGTTAGGTAAGCCTGCAATAAGGGTCCGAACGGCGGCGCGAGGCGAGCGCCACGCCCCGACCAGCGAACCGTCAATGAAGTCCACACCTCGACGATGAAAATATGTATGCGGTGCTCACAGCCCGGCTCAGCCGAGGTCGGTCTGCCCCTCGGGCGCAAACAGCTGCTCGCAGGCCGGGCGGGGCTGCGGCCGGGACCAGGGCTTCTCATCGCCTTCCAGGGCTCGTGCGCGCAACATAGTTTGCGGCAGCGCCGCTGACGCCGACGACGACGGTTTTCGCGGTAAAGTGAGGACATGAACTGAAGATAATGTAACCATGCAATAACGCCTATGTGGACAGTAAACAGCAATCTTATAAAGGGGAAGCCCCTCGCGTGCAACACACTTCGCGTTCGCGTTGGCGGGGTCGACATGGCTGTGCCATCGAGCTGGTCGCGAGTGGTAAAGGTGCGGGCGGGGTGGGGCGGGCGAGGTGTGGCGGGGTGGGGCATACCCGGGGAGCGGCGGGGCGTGGCGGCGCCCTTTGAGAGCGAAACACTTGCATACTCACTCCCACACGCTGCACACCGCAAGCCGCAGGCCATTATATGCCCACCCGACTCGCCCGCGCGGACCCACCCGGACCCACCCCGGCGGGCTCGGCCAGCCAAACAGCGTGCGAGGGACTTTTGCACGCCGACGATGATGAAGCAGCTGCAAACTTTTTATTTTGCTCGCAAAACATACGATATGTTATGTATGGGCACGCGCAAAATTTTCATAACAAATTAAACGCCGCAGCCGCCGCGGCTTCTCTGCTACACTGTAACAGTTGCGCCGCTCCCGTCTTAGAGGGGAGCCGTTTGAAAACAAACAGAGAGGAGTTAGGACCCGACACTCTCCCGGAGCGGCAGGGCCGGCAGGGCGGCGAGAGCTTCGGGCGGTACCCCTGTCATTACTCCCCTCCCCACTCTCACGCCCACCGGCTCCACACACACATACACACACACACACAGTGGACCGCCAGACTGCAGACTGGATTTAGAGGAATTTTCTTGATTTTGTAAGTTCTCATCAAAGAAAACAATAACAAATAACTACTGCTTCAGCTTTTTTAGACCGTCCCCAAAAGACTGTCTCTACCAGAGGGCAAAGTCC
>NW_026267221.1:545615-551774 GCF_000697945.3 Frankliniella occidentalis
AACTACTGCTTCAGCTTTTTTAGACCGTCCCCAAAAGACTGTCTCTACCAGAGGGCAAAGTCCACTACCCCTCCTTACTCTATATAGCGCAGAGCGTAAGAATATTTGGGGGGGTTTTCCGTTGAAGTGGAGACAGTTTTGCTCATTTAATTCATAACAGCTTTGCAGTGTAAAGGGATGGCCTTGCTACTGCTGCGGCAGGTATGCATTATACGGCGCCGCTCGCGACACCACGACGCGTGCGCACAGGTGTGAGGGGCGGGGCGGGGCGCAGAGGACCACGTGAGGGGGTGGTGACGCAGGAGCGCCGGACGGCCGACAGAACAATACCGGAGTATATTGTTTCTCCTAATCCGGCCCGGCTGTCCCAGTCAGTGAGTGGCTCGGTGTACACCAACAAAAAAAAATTTCTTTTAAAAAATAAAACGAGTGCCGTATCTCACTTACATCTCTCCGGGGTAAAACAAACTGAAGGCGTTTCCGAGGCGTCACTCCGGGCCGTTCCGTTCGCAGCGCCGAGCCGCCGAGCCACGCCCCGTTCTCCACCACGCTCAGCACCAACAACGTCCAACGACTCTGTAGCAACAGCACGCCCAGCACTCCGAAATACACCCCTAGCAAAAAGGTTTGGGTAACGAAATCTTCACGAGGGTACGGGTCACAATGACGTCACCGTGACGATTTTCCACCTTATCAGTGTCCTCATACGTGAAAAAAAAACCGTGAACTTCATCATGAAGAGGTCACAACGATGACTCACACTGAAACTTTTTCCTTGGGGTAGGCGTATTTGCAAGCCTCTATAGTCGACAGAAATTATGAATTCTGTCGCGGGAATGCACCAAACTGCAAAATTTGTAATTGGAAAATTTGTTGTGTCGTTGGAATTATTTATTTATTGACGCCTACCGCGCCGGCCGCTGAGAGCGCCGCGGTGCGGCGGCCAAGGCGGCGTGAAAGGAAATATGTCTTGCCGCGCCGCTCATAAATTAGGAAGTTGTCAGCGGGCCGCGGGGCAGTACAGGGTACAGGGCGCGGCCGGGAGGCTGAACGTGCGATCCACTGCCGCGGCCACTAAGATCACTACTCACTACCATAAGGCTGGCCTCGTCAAACGTTAAAAGAAAAACACACACGTTGTAATTTTTTGTCGGTGTGAGGTGCGCTGCGCCTGATCCACTTTATGGACGGGCTGACGTCGCGGCCGGCCGGCCTCTCCGGGGCGGAGGTATTTAATAACCTCTGTTTCAAGAAATGAGCGGCGTGATGTCGTCCCGCGAATGGCAACAACGTTGGCGTTCAGGGGAACTCCGGGAGGAGCTCCTCTACAGGGGGCACCAGGGTGCGCGCGCGGCGGGGGCTCATCCCGGTGGCTCCGGACGTGTGTCGCGGCAGGAATGTCGCTCGCCGGGGCCGAATAACAATTAGCAGCCGGGGACCGAACGTCAAGTGATAACACAATGTATACCCCTCCAAAAACGGCAGTTTTTAAAAATTATTTTTTAATTTGTTTGACGGCGAGGTATACTGTACTTGCCGCATGCCACCGAGAAGACGCGTCCGTGGTTTTGGTATACGAACTGCACCGGGGCGAGATGCCGCGCGAGCGTCACGTGGGCGTCAGGCCCCGGTGTCTTCTCACGCTGCGTGCGCCTCGGTCAGCCCCCCCCCCCTCCCTCCTCCCTCCCGGCAGCGCGCGTAATGAGATGCGGGGATGGAATATTAATCAACTTTTCCTCCTCATTTTCGGGGCGAGGTGGCTTTGGACGTTGGCGCGGCGAGAATAAGCAGGAGTCTCCCCGTCACCTTATTCCTTTGCGGCCCGCCAAAGCAACAGCCGCTCACTTTAGATGCAACCCCTCCCCTCCCCTGCCCCCCTTCCCTCGCACCCCTACCCCTACCACTTGCATCTTTCTCTCGCTCTCACCGCTATCTCGATATCCACCATGTACCGCAATTTCGCTCCTACACGTCTGGCGTCCCCCCCACCGCCACTCGGCCGCGGGCGTATCGCGATACAATCGATTCGTATACTCGCGACAAAACAAAACTATATCCGCATTTCTCCATTCAGAGGTTATATTTAGCTTACGTGTCTCGTGAGTCTGGAGTCTACGATGCCCGCGGCACACACACACACTCACACACACCGAAGGCTGTCTCACACGGTACACATAGTGTACCCGAGTGCCGTACCGCTAGCCGGGGCGGCGGGGAGCGTCAGGCCAAAAGCCCGTATTAATCCCCACAGTGATTTTCAAAAGTATACGTGTTGTATGACGGCGGACCCGCGGCCAGGCGGCACGACGGGTAATTTCTAGTCCGTTTCAGCGCAAGAGTCTCCCTCCCCTCTCTCTCCCCCTTTTACCGCCAGCTCTCCTCCCCCACACACGCACACACGCACACACACACACACACACGCACGCACTCGCTGTCCAGCACTGCACTGCTTATAAGTGAAAACAGGAATTAAGAAGGCAGAGATGAAAGGGAGCCGCCTCACGGCTCAGCCCTCCTCCTTGGCCCCTCTCCTCTCCGCCCCTTCGTCGCTCTTTCTCTCTCTCTCTCTCAACCAGTGCCGTGTACAGCCGACCCGCAACAGGAGAGAGAGGTAGAGAGGGGACGCGCATATACGCACAGCGAACCAGCGGACGCACCCTATCCTCGCTTTATAGATGGCATGTCTCTCTGAGTGACCTAGGTTTGTGCGCATGAAGTGCAAATGTGTCCAGCAGCAAAAACCTTGTTCACGTTGTTACCCATCACGCAAGGTCCCTTCCAAGGCCGGAGAGGGAGAGGAAGGGTGAGACAGAGGGAGAGGGAGACGGATAGGGAGAGAGAGAGAGCAAGAGAGTTAAGCACCGAGGTTAAAACACACTTCCGGCATATCTTGTTTGATAATTACAAGACATTGGAAACTAAACGCGTCAGCATGCGGCGCGGGGGCGTTCCAGCCGGACGGGGCGGTCTGTCCCTCTGCGGGGCGTGTGCGTGTACGTCCAGAAGGGGGCGTGGCGGGCGCGGCGTGCCGCGTCATCCTCCTGGCTGCCGTGCTGGACCACCTCCAGGACCTCTAGGGGCCGCCAGGGGGCCGCAGTGTTTGTACTGCGGCTGTGGCACTGCAGGCTGCAGGCACCCCGCCCCGCATACTGATGAGGGGCCTAAATACTGTTGTTACTTTGCGCCCAAGCGCCGCGGCGGCGGACTTTTATCGCGGCTGGAGACGGTAGAAAGAAACGTCAGAAAACAGAGACAAGAGGGAAAACCGTGTCACGATCACCACTGTGACAACATCGTCACAACTGGACTGACACAAGTCTACCAGGAGGCCCGCGAATCACCTCGATTTAAGGAAAATGGCTTCGTTTAATTACCGAGCTGGATAACGCCCGGCTGACGCCTGGTTGATGCCCGGCTGGTGCCCGGCTGATGCTCGGCTGACGCCCCTGCACAGCTGCTGTTGGCGGATTAATAAAATCTATAGCGCAGAGCCGTCGCTTTCTATAGCCGGCTTAAAAGCGTATCAGCGTAATTGAGTGGAAAACAAATTAACTGAGTCATCTCGGGTGGTAATGACCGAAAAAAGGACGCGACCGGAATCTATTACGCGCTGGGGCCTCGGCCTCCCCGGGGCCGCCGGCGGGCTGTGCACCGGGCCTAACGCGCTGCTTAGGACTAACGAGAAATTAGCGACCGCTGCTCAGGTGCGCAGCGCTGTGTGGCCCAGCCACCCTTTGCCCTGCTGCGCTCGGCACCGCCTTCTCGTGAAAGCAGACGTGCATTGCAAACAAATCACTAAAATAAAATCGATACAGGGTGTATGATTCGGTGATTTGTTGTGTCTTTCTTTCTCTTCGGTTATACTGCACCGGGATTAAGGCGACCGCGGGCGAGCTTGCCTACCGTCGTCGCCCAACGTGGCACCCCGTGTGAGTATGCAACCCGTCCGCACGCCTGAATTCGGTACAGTGTACTATACCAGGAAACGAAAAAGACGGTGCAGATAACACTCTAAAAGTCAAAGAAGCCAGTATTTAGACCACAGGCACACAAACTACTACGTTTGCCAATTCGACGTTGCCTTATATTTCACAAAAACAACGACGTGGGACGATCGACGATTCTTGACGGCGCGCATAGGACATAGAGAAGCCATCACACTCTGCCCCTCCAAACCCGGCCGGATTTCATCGGAGTGAGTCACCACCAGAGGGGTTGGCCCTGCCCTGGGGTGGTGTTGGGTGGCGCGCCTCCCCCCGGGGGTGGCACGGCCGGGGTGGTGCGTCGCGGCGCGCTCCTGTCCGGTGCCGCGCCCCCGCGAGCCACCTCAGCATCCGTCGGGGTGGTAAAGAACACACGCAACAGGTGGGGCCTAAGGCAGCGGGGGCAGCTGGTGCTTGTGGCCCGGGAGCCCCGCGGGGGGCGCGTGCTGAGGGCCCAGCCGCCCCCATAGGGCCGCCCCCATAGGGCCGCCCCCCGCAGCCACCTCGGCAGCCGCTCGCGTGCCGGCCGGTCTTCAACGCCTCGGCAGCCCCCGCACGCATACTCGCTGCACGCAGGAGTCCGCGTCGTGTGTCCGATAGAGTACGACATCGTCACCTTCTTGGTCGTCCTCGCGAGGCTGCGCAGTGGAGAGACACCCTCCGTCATCCTCACCTTGGAACGGGTATCCTGTGAAGTACGGCGCCATGTTGAGGGTGGACACTGCCATGGGGTGCACAGTGCACGGCACACAATCACAGTCCCGCAGGTCGGGAGCACTACTCGCTGGTCACACACTGCTGGTAATCCTGAGGTGGGCACTCGCGTGTCGACACGATCGAACGTCCCGGTGATCGGCTCGGCTCCGCTGTGCTTCGGCGCGCACCTGTGTCGACGCGTGTCCTAGCGCTGCCTGGCGGCCACTGAGCCTCCCCTCCGGGCGGCCCGCCGCGGCCCGCCTCGCCGGGGGTGCGCGGTGGGGACGCGGCTCCTCATTGGCCGGCGCGGGCGGCGGGGGGTGGGGGCCCCTGGCCCCGCCCCCTGGAGGGGGAGGGGAGGGCGCCGTGCCCCGCCGGCCCCGCCCCCTGGGGCAGCGCGAGCTGCGCGAGCCAGGCCGCCGGGCGTCGGCGCGGACCCCCCGCGAGGAGGAAGTGGAGTGGCTCGTGGAGCCTGGGTCCTGGCGCTGGGCCTGCCTGGTCCGCATGGTGGGACCCAGAGCCTCATGCCTCATGACTGCATGCTTGTTCGGAAAACAGATCCCAGCCCGATTTGGATGTGGCCCAAACCTCGTGGCCCCGCCGGCGGGCTTCAATAACCACAAGTCAGTACCGATCGAGTGCCAAGAGGAACGAACGGAGTGTGTGGGGAGGGCCGAGGCAGACCGAAGCGGGCCGTGGTGCCGCGGAGACTTGGATGCACGGAGTGCGGGCCGCCTTTGCAGCAAAAAAAATAAATAATGGGGAGACGGGAGACCTACTTTCAGGTGGATCGGAACACAAATCCCACAAATGTTGTCACTAGGCAGGCAGTTGTCTCGTCTGCCACTGGGTGGCGTACGTACTGCTGGGCATGGGGGAAGACCGAGCCCCCCTCTCGATCTCCTGCTCCATCTCTCTTTGAGTTGAGCGATAGCAGTGATAATATAGTACCATAACAACGATGGCGCAAAGGCAAGTATATTTTGACGTTTTTTGACAGCTGTGCAAAGATGATGGTACTTTCGGAGTTTAAAAATAAAAAGACAAGGAGAGCCGATTGCAAGAGTAATAAATGCGGCAGAACATAACTCAATTTCTGCAACGCTTCATCTTCGACAGTTGGTTTGCGGTTCGGCCGCGCTGCTCTGGCAGGGCGCGCCTGGGGCGTGTCCGAAGGGTCGGAGAGCACCTCAGCCTCAGGCGGTGTCTTTTGTCATATAGGCGTCGCTCCCATCTTAATTACTTGTTTTACTGCCATCTCAAAATTACGTCTCGACTTGTTTCTTTTGAAGCTTTGCTCTTTTTTTTTCTTTTTAAAAACCTTTCTCTTCTTTAAGATGCTTTTAATGCGCTTGTCTGGACCGAGGTGCCCCCAAAAAAGGAAGAGGGGCGCTTGCTTGCCAAAGCTGTGCAAGCAGGAAACAGACAGATAGTGTCCGCGGCGTGCGAACTTCACATGTATGGTATGTGCACTGTACGC
>NW_026267221.1:552849-574926 GCF_000697945.3 Frankliniella occidentalis
AGTCACACCTGGTACGCAGTGGAAGACTTGCGTTACACACCCCAATCCCAGTAGTGATTTAATTGCTTCCATACACCTGGTTTAGCCTATGGGCACCCGGGTTTGCTCTGAAACCCAGCTCCTGCCCCCCCCCCCCCGTAGTAGGGTCGTATTGTCAGAGCAGGTAGATTGGTTTTATATAACTTATTTATTGACTGATGGTACAAATGAGAGTTCCACGATGACTGACTAGCGTGGGGTATCGGCAGATACGAGGAAAACTGCTGTTGTCGCTAGGTGTCGTTGGTTACAGGGAATGTCTGCCGGCTACCAACTTATGAATACAACCCCCCCCCCCCCCTCATTATTTTATTTTTATTAAACTGGAAATGAAATGAAAGAAATGGTGAAAAGTCAAGAGCCAATCTGGAATGCGTACATTTTGTGCTAATGCTGGACCGCATTCACGCGTCGCGTGAGTGGCCTGCTTGTATAAACAAATTAAAGCGCGGAGTCTATGGGACTAGAACGACTAAAACGCTTTCATTCAGATAGAGGAAGAGTATAAGCGAAAACAAGTTCAAAATTGTGTCTTTACTTTTAAGCTCACAGATGAGATTGATGCAACGGTATTGTGCAATCCACATTTAAGCAGCACATGATTGAGATATCCATGAGAGAGCATTGAAGTTCGTGTCAGGTAAGCGAAAGTCCTGGAAAAAAGCTGGTCAAGGCAAGCGAGGGAGATTCAGTTTATCAACTTCACGACGCAACTTTTCGCGAGGAGTCCCAGTCATACCGGGGAATTCCAAGTGGATTCCACGTCGAACCGACCCAGCGCAAAGTAGCCTGACATTCCGATTTTTAGGATCAAATTTCATTCAGTATGACCCGAAAACACCATAAACCACTTGCATAAGTTTGGGAAAAATCTGGTTAAAATACCTCAAAAATTTGTGTTTTTGCTTTTCCAGTTCTCGAGAAGAGGGTAGTCACGGGTACATCAAAATGACGTCATTTAGTCACCATTTAGTCACTATTTTGGCTTGAGAGATGTCATTAGAGACGTCATTGACATAAAAATGACTTTAAAGGGACCTACCTGTTCTCCTTAGGTTTTATCCAGAATTTTAGAATCAACGACACACATCTTTTGGACAGTGAAGTAAAGGTATTCCTGAATCAGGTTTTGATGCTGATCAAAATGAGCTATAGTATGAAAATTTTGACACAAAATTAGTTGCCCAAATCCGGGAAGTATATGTAAAAACACACAAATTACTGACTTGCCAAAATACATCGTTCGAGAAAACTTATCCCACATGATTTAAAGCTTAACTGTTCTTATCATTACCTTCAAGCCCAGATTTTGACCGAAGGTTTCGTTTGGGATGACAAACCCTAACCATAACGCCTGCAACCCACCGGTTAGGCCAACCCGCCAAGCAGCTGCGTCGAGCCGGCGGCCGGTTCCGACGAGGGAGCGAGATTCGTCCATATGAAAATACAGGACGTTTCATTTGCCCTGAAGTATTATTGTGCGAATACGGTAGGTACTTTGGAGAACATGAACGCGGGAACGCAGTGAAACCGATGAACACGCCATAAGAGCTAATGGCTCCCGTTCGTTCACTGCAGCCGCTCGTGCTCGTTCTCTCACTTGGATCGGATCCCACCCAAGAAGCCCCCAGTCAAAGCGGAAACAGCAGCAGCGCTCGCGGCGCTCGCGTGGACCTACCATCCTGCCTCGTACTTCGTCTCTTTCGGCTCGATGAGAATGTTCCATTTCTGTTTTGGTTTGAGATTTATCGCCAAGCAGAAGAAAGGCTTACTTACATTTCTAATTCCGGCAAATGAATGTTTGTTCAGTGTCATAAAAATAATTATGGGAAAGGGGTTGGTGTATCGAAATCGTTCTAATAAACTGACATCGATTCAGAAACTATTATTCTAGTTATCCCAGAACATTTGTCTGGCTGCCAAAAGTTTTGTATACCATACAGGTTATGTTATTATTATGGAGGGTTTTAATGTAATTGACTTACAGCCCACATAGAGCATAGGCAAGTGAAACTTCAGTATTTATCAACTTTCATACTCTAATAGTATGGAGGGTGACCGGAAATATCGTCGCCTTGATGAATCAAAACAGCGGTCTAATTCTCCAGAGTATGGATCGTCATTTTCAAGATACTCTGACAATGACAGGAAAAGAAAAAAATATTACGATGGTGGTTCATCATCAAGTTCTCACAAAACTAAAAGGGACAAAATATATCCTAGTTATGAGAGGTATGGTTCATCATCATCAGCGTGTAAGAAACATGAAGAAAGGAGTCACTTTTACAACAGAGATGAACGTCTCAAAAAGACTCAGAGGCAAAGTGTGCACGGTCCAGATTATTCCGACACATCACCTGATAAAAGAGAAAAACTTGACACCCCTGCAGATTTTTCATTCTGTGACTATCGTCGAGAACTAAACAGAGTGTTTTTTTATGAACCCTCTTTAGTTCAGGATGTAGAAGACCTATGGAAATTTGTCAAAAAGTATGAAGCTGTTCAGAAAAAGAAATCTGAATCAAATCAGTCATCAAAAGACAGAGGTAGTTGGCTGAGTTGTTTGGCATTTAATCTTTTGGGAAACTCTTTTGTCAATTTTTATAACATCCAATTCATATCTCTTTCAGGGACAGATCAATTGAATGAACTTGGTTTACCAATGGTCTTCAATAAACATGATCTAGTTAATATTGAATTATCAATTAAAAACCGGGATTTGTGTGCTCGTTTGCCTCCTTATGATCCAGATCTAGATGACAACCAGCTTTCACCTACCCACATTTCTGAATTTAGAAAAATTGTTCAATTGTATTTGGGATTCAAACAGAAAGAAAACTTTCTGAAGCTCCAAAAGTTACGCGAGTCACAAGCCAATTTACCTGTGGCTCAGCACAGGTTTGTAATTTGTATGCTTTTTATTATTCATTATTATGGGACGACCAGTGTGTGTAGTTGAGTTTCCTGTTTCCAGAGATGAAATTATTGAGGCTGTGAAAAATGAATCAGTTGTAATCATAGCAGGTGATACAGGTTGTGGAAAGTCTACACAAGTTCCACAATATTTGTTAAAAGCTGGATTCAATAAAATTGGTAAGAATAAGATAAGTTTCTACTTTTTCTAAAATTGGTTTAATATTCACTATATTTTACTTTCTTCTTGTCAAACTAGCATGTACTCAGCCTCGTAGAATTGCTTGTATTGCTCTTTCTAAAAGAGTTGCATATGAAACTTTAAATGAATATGGATCAGAAGTGGGATATCAGATTCGGTTTGAGCGTCGAAGAGACCAACACACCCGAATTGTTTTTATTACAGAAGGTTTACTTTTGAGACAGGTATAACTTTTTTTTGTTTAACAAATACAACTAATTTTGATCATGTATCTATTAATTGTTGAAACAACCATTTTTTTTTTTTTTTTGACTAGATGTCTAGTGATGATTCATTGTCTACTTATGATGTGTTAGTCCTTGATGAAGTCCACGAAAGACATCTACATGGTGATTTTCTTCTTGGTGTATTGAAATGTTTGCTTCATCAGCGGAAAGATCTAAAATTGGTGTTAATGTCTGCCACCATTAATATTAAATTGTTTAGCGACTATTTTGGAGATGTAGCTCGTGTCATACAAGTATGTGTTTGGAGATAATCTTGTATTTCCAATATTTTAGTTGTTGTTGACCTTTAAATGAAAAACACAACTTTCTTCTTAGGTCCCTGGCAGATTGCATCCCATCAAACTTCAATACTTCCCCTTATCTGTTGAGGATAGAGCAACCAAATCTGAACGTTTCAATGCTATGCCATATTTGCGCATCTTGCAGCTTATAGACTCAAAGTACCCCAGTGAGTAAAATTGAAAGCTGATCCATTATGATCTGCTCCTTGTGGAAGATTACACACTTCATTTAGTAATTTGTCTTCACATGGGCGTGTATTTTTTTTTTAAACAATTTAGATGATGAAAGAGGAGATCTTCTTGTCTTCTTAAGTGGAATGTCAGAAATACAGGCAGTTGTTGATGCTGCTAAAGAGTACAACATGAAGAAGAAGACATGGATCGTACTAGCCCTGCACAGTACATTATCGTTAGCAGAACAAGACAAGGTACATAACTTCAATTAAATCTCAGACAGTTACACCTATTTTATTTTCCTGGAAAACTGTAATAGGTTTCCTTGTTTAATTTGGGAAATATTTGCATTTTAAATCAGGTTTTTGACTATGCCCCAGAGGGTACACGGAAATGTGTGGTGTCAACAAACATAGCTGAGACATCCATTACAATAGACGGTATACGCTTTGTAGTAGATTCAGGAAAAGTCAAAGAAATGAGCTATGATCCAGTGAACAAGATGCAAAGGCTGAAAGAGTTCTGGATCAGCAAGGCAAGTGCTGAGCAAAGAAAAGGTAGAGCTGGTCGCACTGGTCCTGGTGTGTGCTTTCGACTTTATTCAGAGGAGGAATACCAAGCACTTGAAAAGTACTCAACTCCAGAGCTACAAAGAGTTCCTCTTGATTCTCTTTTACTACAAATGGTTTCTATGGGTCTCCCTGATGCCCGTAAATTTCCATTCATTGAACCTCCACCTATGGAGCGCATAGAAAATGCAATCTTGTCTTTAAAGCAACAGGTTAGAATATTGTTTTCTATTAAAATATGTCAATTGTATTTGTGAAGATAAAAGTACTACTCATAATTACAGGGTGCCCTTACTTCATGTGAAAAGTTGACAAGCATGGGGAAAATGCTGGCTCGTCTACCTGTTGACATTCCCCTTGGCAAAATGTTAATCATGGGGTCACTTTTCCATCAGGCACAACCTGTGCTTTCTCTTGCTGCTGCCTTGTCTGTTCAAACTCCATTCACCAACCGAGCATTCCGTGATCCTGAGTGTGAGGTACAACACATCTAAGTAGTTCTGTTTGTTATGATGAAATATTTTTCTTTTTCTTGCATTGGTCAACATTTCTTTGTTTTACTAGAATGCCAGAAAATCTCTTGAATCAGATCATGGAGATCCTATAACCCTCCTGAATGCATTAAGGGAATGGTTAGAGGAAAAAAACCATAGCAGAGGTAGTGATAGGTCAGGAACTAGGATTTGGTGTAAAAGACGTGGATTAGAGGAGCAAAGATTCTATGAAATGACAAAA
The DNA here is from genome assembly GCF_000697945.3 of Frankliniella occidentalis. Lineage (NCBI taxonomy): Eukaryota > Metazoa > Arthropoda > Insecta > Thysanoptera > Thripidae > Frankliniella > Frankliniella occidentalis. The sequence goes on from NW_026267221.1 coordinate 558,050, forward strand.
CTTCGCACTCAGTTCAAAGATTTGCTTCAGGTAGAGTCTTTAAATATTTTAAGCATCCATCAATTGAAACCTATAACATAATTTATTTTAATTGTTTTGCTCAGGATTGTGGGCTACTCAAGGACTTAGAACAACCTAATGAAAAGATGACTAGTAGTGAAAGAGCTATGAGACATGGTGAGCTCAAATTATTGCGCTCTATGAAGAGAGAATACCAAAATGCAGCTCCACGTAAGCGGACTTTACTCAAAGTGGATCCATTTGAAGTGTGTGGAGAAGATGAAGAAAAACAAGGGGTTGATATTAAGGATGTAGAATTCCGAATGAGGAATGATTCTAACCAAGTACAAGTATGTTCATGCCAAGAGTTATTTAAATTCCTAAATTCTAGGAAAGAGTGAATGAATTGATATTAAGCTTTATGGTTTTGTAGAGTCTTCTCACAGGATCGTCAGCTTGTAGCTATAAAGATTTAATGATGTTGAAAGTGATTCTTTGTAGTGGACTCTACCCTCAGCTTGCTATTGCTGATGAATTTAACTACTGTAAGGTAAGGTATTTTTGATTGACATATTTAGAATAATCTTGTTAGCTAGCTATGAAACTACAATGATTTACATTTCAGACAACTAGTGAACAACTTTTTCACACACAGAAGAAACCTTATGTTGCACTTCATCCCATGAGTGTGTTTGGGAATAATCCAAAAACCTTGCAGTTAGAAGATTCAGAAATTGTAACAATAGAGGGTAAAAGAAGCAAACAACCCTTCTCAGCAAAACACCAGTTAATTTCTTACATGTAAGTCAACTATAGAAAAAATATGGATCAGCAGTTAGTTTGCAGTACTTATTTATTTTTGTACCCCCCCCTTTTTTTGTTTGTTTATAGGACCCTTCTTGAAACAACCAAACCTTACCTAATGAATACAATGCGTATGCCTGCTGCACAAACACTTCTCTTATTCTCCCAAGACATACATACAAATTTTAATCTCTCAAGGCAAGTGTGTATTAATTTAAAAATTTGTTACTATCTATCAGGATACTACCTACAGGCTGTAACACTATAATACTTGTTCCATTTCAGGCTTGTCTGTGACTCATGGCTTCAGCTTGATTTTCCTCTTCCATTGGCTGCAGAAACTTTACTTATCAAAGTAGCCCATATTCAGTATCTTTGGGAAAAGTTGTTGCAAATGAGACTTGAAGGTAATTCCACTGTTTACAATGTTGTGGGTTTTCACATGGTCTCAGGTCAGGATAACAATCTAATTGTTAGTTGCTTTACTTGTTTTTCTTAGATAAAGAGACTTATATTTTGGAGAGGGAGTTAACTGAAGAGATTATTCTTTTCATGCGCTCTGAGGTGGTTTATTCAATCAAGAGATTACTGGCAGCAGATTTGAAAGTAATGTATGTGGGCATGGGTTACAATGAAGAAACAATCAATCCTAATCCTTTCCAAGAGGACTTTGAAGCACACCCAAATGCATCCATAGGAGGAATGCAAGTGACAGCTCGTATCACATACAATTGGTTAGTGACTTAGTCAATCAATTACTATAAAATATTTGCTATTTGGCTCGTAAAATTGTGTAGCATTTTGGCCAGAGCTTTTCAATGTTTTTTGCATCATTATTCATTCTATCTTTAAACAGCAAACTGTTGTTTTAGAAAGAATATCTATCTTTTTATTTTCATTGTCTAGCTTGTTGGAAACATCTTTCGATTCAAAAGCATTAGAAGATGAGTGCCCCTGGCGTTGTGACCATTGCGAAGAGACCTTCAATGTTTCACCAGTTCAAAGACTGCAGCATCGACAAACTTGTAGAAAGACTGATATCAAAGGTCCTTTTAATAATCTGATTTTCATTGGTTTGATTTTGTCAAGTCTTGTACATTTGTAGCATAAAGGTCTCTATCTTCAATTTCAGGTGATGATGTTGTCTCCCAGGAACCATTGACTCCCCGGAAGCCAAACTCAAAAGCTTTTGAATGTTCTGATTGTAAGCGTACTTATTATTTTACCCCTGTAGAGATCTTAAAACATAAGAAGCAACATGCAGCAGGGCCATCTTCAACTTAATTTTTTGTATCAGTTGGTGTGAAGTTGTATAAGGGCAGGGCAAACATCTCCATTAAACACAGTTTTACAACAAATTTTTATATGTATTTTATTTTGTGAGTGTAAAGCCTAAGCTAGTAAAATGAATTGACATGACTAAAAGTACAAGAATAGGTCAGGGTCATTTGACACCATTCACTCACCATCTTACCCTCTACAACAGTATGCAAAGTCAGAGGAAAAGATTTTTTTTTTGTCCCTTTTCATACAATTATTTAGTTTTTTTGTCATATGAGAAATTTCTTGTACTTCACCATTATTCTCACAATCCCCTATAAATTCTCTGAAAAAATCTTAATAGAAATAGAACAATAACAATAACATTAAACAATGCAATACAAGAAACAACATCTTTAACCAGTCATAGATAAGCAGTAGCATTCTCTAATTTCCTCTGAAGTGCTCCTAGCATTTTTATGCAAGAAGGAACCAACAAAAAAGTCAAAATAGGGGCTCAAAGTAAAATAAAGTGGCAACAGTGTAAAATTGCTTCAACCATCTGACACCAAATTTTACACTTTCAAAATAAATGCAAAACAGCAAATTTCTTTGGTGTAAGTCATTCTTGAGCAGTGAAACCAGCATCTCACTGGACAACATGACCAGCAGACCAAATGATATCTTAAAAAGATGCTTTTGTCTAGCAGGCAAGTGTAGATTTTATTGCTTTGAACATCATTTGCTCAAAATGATTTTAGCAAGAACGAACAACACTAACTTCAACTTTTCCTCATTTATACGAGATAAGCTGGTAGCTACTGTCTTACGAGTGTACTTTAAAATATAAAATAAAAAAAAACTATGCTACTTTTCAAACAGTGCTATTTGTAAGCAAAGTGATAAAAAGCTTTTTTCTGCAATAGATTTCCATGCTGCAAAAAGAGATTTTGACTGTAAATCCCTACATCCAAAGTTCTGTGTATAGAAAGTAACCTACACCACTTTGCCATGTGATTATAAAAGACACTTGAAATTAGCAAAAAGTAAAGTAATTATGAATCACATGCATGCATCACAACAGTCTCAAAAATATTGGGCTGAGTTAAACTGCTCTCACATAAGCATATAGAAGCTTAACTTCCATTAAAAATACTTACTGTAAATGTACATTATAAAAATTGCTGACTAAAAGGGTGAATTGTTTGAACTTGCTCTCAGTCACATATATATGTGATAGTGTGTCACATAAAATATGCACTCATAGTGCATTGAGGAAATAACATTTTCAAAGTTTAAAGTGAATTTCTAGTTTGACATGTCAATAAGAGATATTAGACAGTTTAATAAAAAGAGAACTAGATATCTGACTGCAGCTTAATCTCAACCAGACTAGTTCAGGCTGAGCTACATCTGAATTGTTCCGAAAAGGAAACACTACAATTTTCTACAAATGTTCCCTTAGCATCTAAATTTCAACAAAGAAAATTTTTTGAAACAAAATTATCAGAATGGAAAGGAAGGGGTTGGATAATTTTCCGTGTGCCCCATAAATGTAATTCTAAATAAACAAAAATGTGAAACACTAAGAAACCAATTGCCATGTGACCATCACTACCAAACATTTACATCTGATTTAGAACACACTAATAACACACCAACTGCCTTTCAAAACAGCAAAAGAATAGCTATAGAAGTGTCTGAGCAACAAAGTACATATGACGACCAGAGATTCCAGTACAAAAGTCAAAGAAAACTAAACACTAGAACACAATTTTGAAAAGGTTTTGTGCATTTGCCTAAACTAGCACAAAAAATAAAATTATTTCATTTCTCACGATTAAACTAAGGAAATGCACAGCGTAACAAAGTCTCATTAGATCAAACTACAAAACATACATACATTAGAGATATGAAGGGACAACAATAATAAACATGAGAAATCTTGATACATGTCATTAAACCTTCACTAAACTCAATAAGAATGTAAAAGGTGGCAAAAACTGATTGTAAATTTTCATAATCAGTCGGAGGAAGGGAGATGTTTCTGTCAGTATTCTGGCATTACAACCGAAATTGTTAATTTATTCATCTTCTACAAAGGAAAATTAATATAAATGTCTCTTTCATGATAATTTTCAAAAATCACGTATAAACTACAATTGAATGTAAAAGTCATCTGCACAATGATTCCAGACTTATTTGAGCTTAACATCCAGCTCAAAAATAGCACCATACCGTTAATGATAGGTAAAGGGATTGCCTGAAACAAAACTTTGTTAAGGCGATTTTCAGTTGAAGGCAGAAACACCGCAAGGGGGGAGGGGACAAACTGGGAGACAAGTTCATTACTAACCAACAAACCAGCTAAAGGCTAATTTGACTTGTACTTTACAGTACATTATGTTACATACAGGGTACCTTGAGAGAGGAAGATCACCTATTAATAAAACGAAAGCTTACCAGCACATAAGAGTGATTTTGATACATGGTTTATATTTGCAGCTACTACAATCAGTACTTAATTACAAACGCCTGATTATAATTGAAATTTTGGAACATGCAGGTAGGGTGTTGAAAGGTAATGGGTACTAATATGGTGCCATTGATGAGGGATGAGTAATGGACATACGCAAATCAGAAATTGTAGTGATTATCAACATTTAAATATGTTGTACAATTTTGTTAGTTTGAAAATTTACTTGAAGCTTGTATACCAGAATGCCTTTTATTGCTCTATTCTCAAAAAAAGGGTTTTTAAATTATTTTTTTTTTATAGAGACCTTCACAAGGAGGGAAGTCAGGACTCACATACACCTGCTCCTTATAAACCCTGTAGATGACCACAACTAGAAAGTGTAGTCTCCTTAAATTTTACAATTTTGTTGGCAGTGCAATTTGTACGCCTAGCATTAATTCATCATGATCATGACAAGGAATACATTGCTTTACTTAAAGACTAGAATGTTGGAAGCATATAGGTAACTAAAAGTACCCCCTTGAGTGCCCAAAACTACAATTTTCATCACAAACCAATGACTAATCTACAAATTTTGCTAGCTCCCCAAACACAATAAAAAATTTGAGTCAAAAATGTAAACTGGCTCATATCTGAAATAGCTACTGTATTATTTTTTTTAAAGAAACGGAACAACCACAAAGATTTAATAGTTACAATGTGGTAGGTACCTCAAGTCAGTAAGTATCTAGCTAAAAAGGTTCAGAGTATTGATCTAAAACTAGTACCTGGAATATTTTTCATCTAGAACAGTCCTGTTTCTTACAAACCGACAGGAAAAACTAGCGAACCAAATCAGGGAGCTTGTGATAAAACTTAGCAAAAGAAAAGAAGAAAGGTATTGGAAGGTTTTTTCTTGAAAAATAATGGATGATGAGTTTTATAAATGCAGTTTAGCAGCTTAATAAATAAGGTTGAGCTATGAAACCACCATAATAGGTTTTTAGTTCCATTGTATGGCAATAAGCCAAACTTATTCTTACCACAAAATTCTAAACAAACATAACTCTAAGTTTGAAAAATATTGCTCATGAATATATGTACTTTACTTTGAAGTTAAAATTGGTGACTTTATTTACAAAGTTATGTCTATGGTCTGTCCTCAGATTCAAATGTAAAAATATGGCCTAGTCAATGAATCAGCAAATTCAAAATTCATCTATAGTTACATATTGAGTTGTATTTTGCTTCTCTTGTTTTAAATTGGCAAAAATTGTGGAGAGATTAAAAAAAAAAGCATCAGGATGCATTCAGTCCAATTACCTTATTATCAATGATGTTGAAATAAGATACTGGACTCCTAAAACATTTGAATAAGAAATGCTCAGCGAATTAATAATTAAGTGGAAGGAGGAAGATTGTAAATTGAACAAGAACAGGTGGCAAGTTTAAACCTACATCAAGGGAGAATTTATTAGAGCATAGAACATCTCCTGTAGAAAAAGCTGCTGCCAGAACAGCAGGCAAGCTCGGGTCATTGACCAAACAGTGCTTCAAATGAGTTGTGAATTTGATCAATCATGTCAGTAACAAGCATGCTTCTTCCATGGATACTGAACGCTCTTCTATTGCATTCCTTAGTGAGGCGACATGCACCATAAGATGCAACAACCATTCTCTGGGATGTTATTTCAGGAAAAATCTTACATTCCACATCCCTCCCAGCAACAAGGGCCCAACAGAGAAATGTACCAAGACTTCCAGAAAGAAGGTCACCTTGACCACCACACCTTCTTCCAGAACCAGCTCCCGTTGCAGGAAGAATATGGTGGGGACTTGCTACAAGATCCTGTGAGCCTTTAAGAACTATTACCGTCCTAGGTCCCAAACAACTAGCAAGAGCCATTAGGTTGTCAGCCTTTGATTCAGGAGCTGGAGACCAAGACTCTCTGAGGATGGAACTAGCAAGGCGGGTAAACTCCACAGCATTGGGTGTGAGTACAAGTCCCCCGGGATAATCTACCACAAGCTCTGGTTGCTCTGTTATTAAGTGAAGGCCATCTGCATCTATAACTAAGGGTTTCTTCTGGTCTACAGTATTATGTCGACAATGGTCTATAATGCAAGCTACAGTATGAAGCACTTTAGGATCTCTCCCCAAGCCTGGTCCTATGACAAGCACATGAAGACGAGACAAGACAGGCTTTATGTAGGAAATTGCATTATCCAAGTCTAAAACAGGATGTACAATTAACTCAGGACTGTAAGATTTTATAACAGGCCCTGCCTCTTTGCAACAAAATACATGAGACAAATCACAACCAACTCGCAATGCACTAATAGCAGCAAAATATGGAGCCCCAGAATATTCCATAGAACCACCTATGACACCAATTCTACCAGCTTGTCCCTTATGGCGATCCTCTGTAAGATTGGGTACCATAACACTTGCTTCATTGAGAAGCTTTGCTTCTAATCTTGAAGATCCTCCTGGAGAGCCAGGGATTGAATCCATGATAGAAGAAAGTCTGTGACTTACTGACAGTGCAGAATTAGTCAAACAGTCACTTCCAGTACCAGATGTTTGTAGGATTGGTTTGCACCATCCTAGTGCCTTGCGCAATGTGTTAGCCTGTAAAACAATTTAAGAGATATGTATCACTCATCAAAATAGCAGATCCTTTCATAAAAATCTGACCTATGGGCACTGACTTGCAAGTTTAACAACACCACTGTTTCACGTCACAACCGATATTTTGAGACTTACTATTAGTACAACTTTACAATTTTACTTTATTTAAAACAGTGTGAGAAAGCAGGAAGGAAATTATCAAATCAGATGACAAAAACTTAAAAATTGTAATGGAAATTCCCATCACTATTGAATTCAAATGGGTTGACATGGAAACAAAACATTACTTGAAAAGATAAAGGCAACAATGAGTTCCTTGCTGACTAAAAACTCTCTGCTATAGATATTGAGAAACAAATATTTCATACTGATTAATTCGGAAATAGAAGAGCATGAAAACATCTAACTTAAAACTTAACCTACAAGTCAACAGAGATCAATGATGTAAACTGGAGATTTGGAATCTCTCTAAACATTTAAGTCAAAGCCATACCAGTTCTGTTTACAGCTAGGTCCCAAATTAATGCAAGTTCCTTTTGTCGATTGACAAAAGAGCCATTAAAACTGATAAAAAGCTACACGTATTAGCAGAAATAACGATAGCAGACGAGAATATTTTTCTTAACCATGGTGAAGTCAGGATTGGAAACTTGACGGTGTCAAAAGTTACATTTTATTTCTTGGTATCGAAATGAAATGTCAAACTACATAAAACCTAAAAGAAATAAAATGAAATTGTATCTTTGATTGCATTCCAATGGTTGAGAAAAAAAACTGTGGCATGATTCCTGAGTATGAGTTGCGATTTGGGTTTTAACTGCCGGTTGGTATACCTGCCGCAGATGTTGAGGGACGGAGCGGAAAATTCAATTGATAGATCAGGACAGAACATAAGTTGATCTCAAGAGTTGCTACTTCAGAAAGCCGCCCTTTCACAAGGTGGATGGTTGATGAAGTTCCATTCTCGTGGCTCGCTATCAGCTGAGGGTCGTCAACGAAAAGGAATGAAAGAAATTGGGAAAACAGTCTTTATTTTCAATTCAATAAAAATAAGAGGGCAGCAGGACGCAGCAGCACAACGAAAAGGAATGAAAGAAATTGGGAAAACAGTCTTTATTTTCAATTCAATAAAAATAAGAGACAAACATAAATTATAAGAATTATTTGATCCCTACACAGTACATCCATTATATGTCCCGCAATTATTGCATGAAAACAATCTCTGTTCTACATTGATGAGGGTTAAGTTCTCATATGTTCAGAATCTAAACGAAAAACCAAAAATAGTTTAACAATCAATCATACGTAAACTTAAAGTCTAGACAACATAGGTGAATATTGTAAGATTTGAGTGGAAGCCCACCACAAACCATACTTAAACAAATACAAGCTGTGAGTTTCCTTGAGAAAGCCAAATTTGACTCATATGGATTAATTTTATGAAAGAAATGTCATGCTTAGGTCCGCTGACTACTGAACTTAAACAAACCCACTATGAATACAAAACATAAGAAATTTTTCAAAAAAGAAAAGTGAAAAAAATAAAATAAAAATCCTTTTTATCTACTACACTGAAATGGAGAAAGTGGTGGAAGAAGATATGCCACATAAATGACAATTTTAGATTTTACACTATGAAATACAGCATAAGAAGTACAAAATGCGCAGCAAAGTTCAAAAACATATCAACATGCAATGGGCAATAGCAGTGATTGACAGAAACCGGTGCTACACAAAAATAAAAATATGAGTGTATTAAAGACAACAATGACTAGAAATTACAAAAATTAAAGTACATCTTTGAACAGTTGCACTAAGAAAATATAGGGATTCAAAGGGAAAGGGTACTATATGAACAATTCAGAAATTAAGAAACAAAGCTTGTAGACTATGGTGTTATTTCTTCATGCTTTGTTAGATGGAAATTGCAAATTTGCAAATTTCAACATGATCTTGTCTTAGAGGCTGATTAAAAAACACTACCACTAAAATGGTACAGAAGTTAATAGAGCAGATATCTTGGAGGCAAGATACTTAATCATATTATATTACATTTTGACATTTGCTGAAAAGTTGTACTGACTACCCCATACATTGTGGATAGTCACAGGGCTAATGAACATTACAGGGGTCCTAAGCCCCTTGCCCAGTCTAATTATTTAGAAACACCATCTCAAAAAGTGTATTACCTTAATAATAACAACAGGAGGATACTTGATCCCTTTTTGCACACCTGACAAAATCACAAAAATATTTTGAACACCATTAATGGTGGTATAAGTCCTCAAAGAGAATCTAATTGGCATATAAACTTTCTGCTTCATCTGCCCTCCTCCAAAAAATAAAAAGAAAAGGAAAAAAAAACAAAACAAAACAAACAAAAAAATATTTGTATCCGGCATTGGACGGCTTTTAGAAGAAATGCTTAGTAATCATTTTTGAAGCTGAGGAAATAAAACCTCATTAACCATAGAAAATTATGTCAGTTGTATGAACATCATGTAACAAAATTATTGCTTACTTATTGCATAAAATTACATCATATACCCTCATTGGTACCCTTAAACTTTCAAAACCTACAAAAGTTACGCTTCATTTGAACTATTAATTAATCAAATTATGATCTATCAATAGCCCAAGATAGGCCTTCAAACAAATATAACATTTTGAAAGAAACCTACTAGGAAGGAGGTATTAAAAAAGGAGTAGAAAATTAGGAGATGATGAGGAAAGCAAAATGTGCTACAAATGATTTGAATTCTACTACACAGCTACACAAGTACTGCAGTAGCAGACAATAATGCAGTTTCTTTCGATCACAGATATTTTCACCTTTTTCAATACATTGTGAGCAGTAGCAACATTCATGGTGCAAGAGTTGAACGTTCATGTATATTTCTAAACCTCAAAATAATGTTATTTAAAATAACAACACACACTTACTAAATCACATATGTGTAAGGCGTCAGTTTTTCTATCCCCACAGAGTTTAGAAACCAGAAAAAATTTGGCGCTAAGTACACAAACACCAGAAAACTATTTGATTAGGTAATTGAAACATTGTGTTTTTTCAAAGTCACTATAGCCAGCCATGGAACATGTAGAGCTATCCAACACCTTGAAAATAAAAGCTATCACCAATATACCTATCAAGGAAATAGATGTTAAGAGGTATGAAGTTTGAGGAGACAATAATATTCTGTAAAATCTAAAGAGGGTAAAACAAATCAGTGCAGCAAAGCAAAACCCATCTGAAATCAACTTGTTTTACTCATAATTGCTACACATGAATGGTGCAATTTGAAGTTTTCATTTAAGAGAATGGTAGAGTTCTTTCAAGGTTCTGCCACACATTTTCTACTTATACTGGGTGCTGCAGCTAAGCACTCTGCTTTATTACACAAAATAAAATCCAGGGCATTTACAAATTCTTTGAATAGAGGTAACAACTTCAGTGAGGTTTTCTGGTTTAACTTTTACCTTTTTTAAATCTTTGCCTTGCTTGAGCCTTTGTATATCGTGGTGTTCTGTCCTTTGGTGCACCACCTCCTTCTTCTTCATCAGCTTCAGCCTGCCCTGGTTTAGTCTCTTCTAAATTGATATTGAACAAAGGCTAGATGAGACACTATGCTGTTAAAGAGCCATAAATTGTGATGATTTCATAGATACTTGCCTGGTAATAAATCAATGGGAGGCTCAAGTAAGGATTTTCTTTGACATTTGATATAGTACCTGATACCTTTGGCAATGGCAAAACCAACAAGTGCTATAGATATGGTCAAAAGTGCCATAACAATTGGATGCTGGAAAAAATAGATAACCAGTTGATTATAGAAAACTGTGGAGCATTCCTTCAAGTTTTTCGGCACTTACTGTTAATGTTGGTTTAGGAGCAATTGTTTGGTCAGATATGACAATGACAACCCCAATTATAATACCAACTCCAGCTCCAAGCCAGGGGATTTGCTCATCAGCTGCAACATCAAAGACAATGGTTAGTGAGAAAATCTTTAACGTGCTGAGTGCGGCAGGGAAGGCAATACTGTGTTGTTGGCACCCACAGTGTGGGGCGCGCCGCACTGCACATGTTCAGAAGTGAATAAAAAGGTCAGGTAACAGCACTTTACATACCTCTACGATCCCTCAACCAGCCTTGAGTTGTTTTAGTAAGGGCATGGCGAATGTTAGGATCATCTCGCTGCCTTGCTAGTGCCTTTCCATATGAGGAAAGAGCATCTGAAAAGTGGAATGTTGCAAATTCCACCTCACCTTTACGAAAGTAGCCCTGTTGACGAGTGTAGAATATATTTCACTATGAGATTCGATTACATAGGTGGATCCATGAACAAGATGAAATTGTATTGTAGCATTTACCTTGGCCCATTCTGGAGCAATTTTTATGGTCTGTAATGCATCTGTCATGGAAAAATAATGCTGTTCCATTCTCAGAAAAGCAAGTGATCGGTTACTGTAAATTGAATAATTCATTGGATCTAACTTAAGGGCATGTGAATAGTGGAAAATTGCCTCCTCATATTTTCCTTCTCGCACACAGGCATTGCCCTTTTCTTTGAGTTTTATGACCTGAAAAAACAAATACAAGCAACAACTATTAAACTTTTATTTTCTTAAATAAACATTGGTTGTCTACAATGTCATAGCAAATATTGTTTGCCTCTGGGAAGATATAAAGTATGTCATAAAACGTCCAAGAAATGAAAAAATTGAGATGGATACTAGTGCGTCACTTGAAACACTTAATTAATGAAAGGAAGTGATAAAAAACTGATACTATAAACAAAACAGATATAGGTTAAGGAATGGGTTAGGTACGGTTCACAACACCTTACAACAGGTTAGTCCGTGTTATATTTAGGTACTACTACAGAACTGCCGTCTAAAGATAAGAAGGCCAGATACGAGTCGTTTATCGAACTCTCATAAGAGAAAAGGATGAATGAATAATAAAGCTGATGCAGCCGGTCTGCATTCATGAGAGAACACGACTGCCTGAGAGAGAATAGACAAGGATACTGCACAGGCACAATTGAGTGAGACTGGTCATATGTAGTTCAAAGAGTGACTATAGTGCAAGATCACTCTTTTCTCACAAATCTTAAATAACTTAATCAATTGACAACAATACCGTTTCAGCTTTGGGCCCTTCCATTGTAAATATTTCTGTGTCATTTCCGTTAACGCCTTCTATACACAGGTGATTTGCTAATTCTCTCGAGTGCTTTTCTTCCTCCTTGTTTTCTTCTACAATTCATCGGCAAATTTAAAAAAAACAGAGATAACTGCCTAGAAACGTACTCTCGTGTGGAGATATCATATTTTTGTATCGCTGTCAACTTTTTTGTCGTAAATGTATGGCTTCTGTGCGGGAAATAGGGATTATCTGTTAAAAACCATCTCACATTTGAAATTTGAAGTTCCCGCTGAACCAAAGTAGTAGTCAGAAGTAAGACGTTAACATTTAAGAAAATTAAATACTTTAGACTCACTGCTCGTGTTTTGCTAGTAGAATTGAAACTAAAAAAAACAAGAACTTTAAAACCAACTCTGTTCAGTGAATCAATGTAGTAGTGAACAAGTTTTTAAAAGTAGCTGATCTGATAGTATAACCAGACGTCAGCTGTTCTCGGAGTCCAAGCGTCAAGTTAGACAGAAATGGCTGCGCTGGTGGCAGGTGTAAAGTATGGGTTGTCATCGCAAGAACCCAATTTTCAGGATAAATCTTTAATTTTTGTAAAACTCACAGACTCAGCACTTAGAGCAATAGAAGAGCATCTTAAAAATGCGGTAAGTACATTGAGAGATTAAACTTTGAGCCTGTAAACAATGATTGTTGAGGAGTGGTGGTCCAACGTTTATTTTAATGTCGCCATATTTTACATTTATCAAGTCATTGTAGAGCGTAAAGCTCAGTTGTAAGGTATTTTCTATTGTAAACTAATCTGAATTCATCATGTCAATGCTTCAAAAACCCCGATAAAGTTGAAGGTGTCGGAGATTTTACCAATAATATAGCTCGCCACGTCAACAGGCCGAACAGAAATTGCGTTCGTATGATTGATCTTTTTGGAAATTTCATTTGAATCTCCTGATTTTGCTTCGACTGAGTTCGCATTATTCCTGTGTGCTCGGAAAATCGCGTTTTCAAAACGCAGCAACTCCTAAAACGGTGAAACGTCAAGTTGTCCCGTCATGTCTCGAATGTTTCTTGTAGTTTGAGGTTCATTTTTTAAGTTTTCAAATTATTTTGATATTAAGTTCCAATAGTACAGGAGCGAACTATCTTTTGATTTGTTCGTGGTTGCATTTCTGATTCATTATTTTGTAGTGTTGTGATCATTATCTGGATTACTACAGCCTTGTCATGCTGAAAACGATTTCTTTTTAGATACAACTTATATTTTTCCCAGAAATGTTATATTTTCTGTTTGAATTTTAATGAAATCAGATTAGAATAACTGCTGCTGTTTTGTACAATTAGTGTAAAAAATTTCAAGGAATTATTATGTCCTCATTTGGCTACCCAATGTGACCTAGCTTGTTCTTTTGAAATTTTCAAAGTCAATTTATAACACATTTTTTACAATTTCATTCCCAGTTCTTGCTGTCTTTCTGATGTTCATTGTTGAATGTTTTAAATTAAGTTTTTATGAAGCTGTAGGACTTGAGAATGTACTACTTCTCAAATGACGTCTCTGTCATGCAATAACTAGGTTAACTGCTCGTACAACATCGTACTTTATGTATTTCCGTTTTGGTTTGATGTATCTAGTAAATTTTCACTTATTTGAAGATAAGTTATTGTCTAATCACATGGTTTAATGAACTGATACACAACTGGGATGAATAATGTGTATGTTAAAGCATAAACTGAATTTAAACTTGAAAATTATGCAGAAAAATGTTGAAAACTATTGTGCACACATTCAGCTGCAACCCATTTGTTCTATTTTAAATTAGGGAGCCGTACAAATTATTGGGTAGCCAAGTTTTAAATTAACCTTGTTGAGGTTCAGTTTTGTCATAAGGTAGATGCTACTAAGACTGTGAGTTACATTGTGATTTATGTGAAATATTTCAAAATAGCTAAGATGCAAGAAATAATGAGTGATTCAACAATTGTGGTACCTCTTTACACAACCCCTCCATCTGGTTTGTGTGAAAATACCATCAAGAAAGCATAACCTTGGATACATCATTGATCATCTGTGAAGTGAATGTGTGCTGTTTTTGGTGCTTCAGTGATAAAGTGAAAGTGTGCACCGCAAAATGGAATTTGAATATATATTCAAGTGGAATTTATTTGTGAAAGTGAAGTGATAAAGTGATTCGATGGTGATCATGCCATTTAATTGGATACCGAGGATATACTACAAAGTGCTTGAAGAGTAATGGATTACCTTGAAAGAAGACCATCACCTGGATTGCACAACATGAAAGGCTACATATCTCAACAAGAAATGTGACGGTCAGGTAGTAAAAGTGAACCATACGATGAGTGACATTACATCTAGCTAAAGTCATTGGTGTTTTGTTTTGAGCACAATTCTCAAAACATATTTTTCCAACCAAATTTGCAGTTTGGGTGTCCTTGTACGTTTCAGTCATAATCGTCTCGGCTCCTTGTTTTGTTACCATCTATATTTTATTTATCCTCTTTTCCACATTCATGTGGCCTTGAATGTTGTGGATGTTTGCAGACCATGATAAACTTCTCCATTGATTGATGCTTGGAAATATTTCCCCTTGTTTCAATTTCATTGATGATTCATTAAGTACTCTTATCTGAGTGGCCGCTACACTCAGTCAAGGGCAAGGACACCACGTTGCACAGCTTTCATTAATCGTTCTCAAAATTGTTCTATCTGTGCTTTTATTGTATTGAATTTCTATGATGTCCCTTTGTTTCTTGTTAGCCAATGACTAAGGCAAAGAGTGGGTAGGAGCGTAGGAGGTAAGGCTGTCGAATTGCCGGACATTTGTGTTTTGCTTTGATTCTCGGCACGGCCGTAGTGCTGGTAGTTTCCCTACGCGCACCGCTCTGTTGTCGCGAGTTCAGTTGTGGGCCACTCACGACCCGGGGCGGGCCAGCGCGTAGCGGCTCGGCGTGGTGTGGCATGACACGGTCGGCCCATGGCCCTATCCCCTCGCCAGCCTATCTGCTCGGCCCGACCCGCTCGGAAAATTATCACGGGCCACGTCCGTCTGGCACATCTCCGGATGGATGCGGAAACAGGCCGAAATAGCTGGGCTGGCGGCCCCTCGGCCCCGCACTGAGCCCTGCCGCGCCGCGGGGCCCCTGCCTGTGTATGTAGGGCAGCACTTCGGCAATGACGCCGAAAGGTGCGAGGGAGCGTCTCGTCCCGCTGAGCTTAGTTGGCGTGTAGCTTTAACGTTTTATTTTCTATTTCTTTTTCTTTTGCGTCTGTGGCCAAGCGTGTGGCCCAAAGCCGGGCCGAGAGGCCAAGTGCGAGGCTGGCACCCTGCCCGGCACCCTGCCCGGCCCGGACAGGGAGCGACACACCCCGCGAGTTTGTTCGGCGCACTCGGGGTGGTGGACAGGGCGGGAGTGCTCGGGAGGGAAGGACAGTTGTTGCCTCCGCCCAGCCCCGCCCCACCCTCGGCGCCGGACCGCTGTCACCTCCACAGCATCGGTTTGACGAGCCATTGCCCCTGCCACCGTTGCGCGCATGCGGTGCTCCGATTGAACTGTTGTGGACAAGGAGAGGCAGGCGTCCGCGTTCCAAATAAAGTCTTTTACTAAAGCACCCCGCCCTGCGCCCCGCCCTGCGCCCCGCCCTGCGCCCCGCCCCACCCTGCACCTAGGACTGTGCCCCGCGCCCCGCCGAGCGTTCTTGCTGGACTGTATACGCCCGTTACGTCGTGGATACACTTGCCTGGGCTTTGCAACCTCACCCTGGAGAAACAGGATGAACTGAGGGCGACCTTGGGCGTGCCGTACTCGTGTGGCCCCAGGCAGGGCCAGTGGCGGGGAGGGGCGGAGCAGCAGTGGCGGAGGTATGCGGGGCGAGGTTGCGGGCCGGGCAGAGCCAGTGGCGGAGCCACCGGCCTCGCGGTCCATCAGCAGCGATTTGTACTTCCCCCGCCCGGCCAGCCCGGCCCCGGCCAGCCTGGCTGCTTCAGCCCCGCTGGCTGGAGACCCCCCCGCGGGGCCCTAAACGCGGATCGCGCCCGCCTTCGGCCGCCTTCGAGGTCGCGGGCCGAGGTGTAGGTACATAAGCTGTCGAACGCGACCTCGGCCAAGGACAGGCTGCGCCAAGACAAGGGTCTTGATGATAGGGCGGCGAGGTTGCCGTACCCTTCTTTTCAATGATTGTATGGGGCACGGAAATAGTAGGACGGGGGAGTTGCAGCGATCGGGTGGCTTTTCGCCACGGCTACGGCTGCACGACGCCGCGGACGCCTTGGTGGCGGAGGCGGACAAGGTTGACGCCGACGGAGGGCGGCTGGCGACCCCGACGAGACTGCCGACGGCGCCGTCGGGGAGGGTCTCGCGTCGGCCTCTAGGGGCCCACCCGCTGGGCCGTCAAGTTCAATGTCCGCCTGGCCGTAGCCGTTGGCGCCGCCGCCACGGCCCGCTCCGCCCGCTCCTCGCGCGGGGGCCCCGGGGATGTTTGCAAAACGAGGCGCGCGCGGTGTGCGCTCCCGGGCCAAACACGCGCCCCCGGCACCGCCCCGCGCCGC
>NW_026267221.1:579069-583495 GCF_000697945.3 Frankliniella occidentalis
CCTCCTCCTCCTCCTCCCTGTCAATGCGCCAAAGTCAGTTCGCTATGGAAAAGCGCAATCCGATAGAAAAGGAACACTGAAAATGATGTATTATAAATAATTATGTAACATTATACAAACCTCGTTCTTACGCGTGCGTGTGTAACGGCGGTTATACAAATTATTTGACGTAACAATTTTATGCAATTTACCTTCAGTAACAGATGTCGCTCGCGGGATGTCGCACACAATCGCTTTTGTTTTCGTAACAATTATTCTTTGATTAGCTTTGCTTTTCTTCCGAGCATAATTTGCACGGATTTTTGTTTCTACAGACTGTCTGTGGAAAATTAGGAACGTAACTATAAAGTTATAGTTATTTTCAGATTGAACAAAAAGCGTTAGCAATTTTTGTCATGACGCTGCCGCTGCCGGGTGGTGCTCAGTGGCTAGTAGTGTGGTGGGTCCCATGGGGGACCCGTGCGCAGATGTTGCAGAGAGAGAGAGAGAGAGAGAGAGAGAGAGAGAGAGAGAGAGGCGGTGAGGTTGGGTGGGTGCGAAGGAGAAAGGCGGAGGTACATTGTAGTGGCCCATTTGTATTCTGTTCTCTCGCACTCGCTCGCGGCCGGCGATCGGCTTTCTCTCTCTCTCGCTGGGTGCTGCTGGCTCCGCCACTGGCGCCACTCTTAGCCGCGGGCGCGCTCCCTTGCGTCACCCGTGACGTGTCTATCAATGCAGGCTGGGCCCCGGCAGGCCCGGCAGGCCCGGCAGGCCCGGCAGGCCCGGCGGCGTGCTGTGTGCAGACCTTGTACTTGCGCTGGGCCGGGTGGGGGGCGGGGGCGCGCGCGTAGTGAACGCGTCATAGTGCCTCTGCCTGAGGCAGTGTGGGCGGGAGGCCCCTCCATGCGAGAAGGGGTGGGTTCTAACGCGTGGGAAAGGGCGCGTGACCTTTGTCCCCGTCACACATCTCTCTCGCCGCGTGCGTGGGCTTTAGGCGCCTTGTTGATGCCTCCGCGCCAGCCAGGAGCAGAACTCTCCTGAATGGGTATCAGTTGAACTTGGGCGCGGATGCGAAGGATGTCTGCTAGATAAGGATCAGGGATATCGCGGCGATTCTCGCGGCGGTGGTGCCAAGGATGGCGACGGCAACGTCCCCTGCCGCGCGGTTCTACTAGAAAAAGTTGGGTTAGCCAGCCATGTATGACGCACCAATTTCGACGCAGTAGCCTATTGATTTGCCATCCGATTTGGCGCTGCCATGCGCCGAAATGCAAATGTTACGCCGTGGCCCCCGGGGCCCCGTTATGTGAAATGTAGACAGGAGCGGCGTGACTTTTACCGACTCAGATTACCGTGGCCTATCGTATGGCAAGTTATCTCAATTTTATCGAAAATTATGGCACTGTGAAAAAGTGTTCAGAGCATGATATTTATTGTTTATGGGTGTGTGGGGAGAGACCCTCCTGGGCTTGGAAGTGAAGCACGCTGGTGCTGACAACTTTGGAATCAGGAAGAAACAGGAGTCATCATATCCACACATCAAATGTTATGATGCCTAAATGTGGCAATTTATTCAGAAACAAGTGCCTGAAACGGAAAAAGGCGAAGCTCTAATTGTACTGTTTTGCGATTTTTGGTCGAGTGGGAGCTCCCCCCCTCCCCTTCTTCTTTCCCCCCTTTGGCCCCCCCGCGGCCGCCTCCCGTCTCTGGCTTTCTCTCTGGGCCGCGCGAGCGCCGCTCAGCGCCACTCCGCGTGGCGCCAACACACGCATCCGGCTGCCAAATATTTCAGGATCTTCCCTGAAATCGAGACCCGGGCGGCTCGCCGGGGCGAAGAGTGGCGAGGAGGAGGGGTGCCTCATGCGTTTGAGTAATGAAAACGATGTCGCTCTCGGCGGGCGCGGCGCTGCTGGACGCCTGTATTGTGCGGCTGAATTGGCCTTTTGATGTTCTCAAAGGGAAGGGCCCAGTCATGTCATTACCGGTAGCGCACGCTGCGCACGGCCGGCCCCGCCGCGGCTATTTGTTTGTTTCGTTGTCGTCGTTCACTGACTCGCCCCGCCGCAGCGCCCTTTGACTGGCGGCCGCCCCGCACTTGTTTGTCGAGATCGATATGTGCCCTTTAGCTATTGAAGTGCCCGTGAAAACCACAACCACAATGTTGCAGTCGTGTGCACGGGCTGAGCTAGCACTGAGCAAATATGCTTGTCCCCCCCCCCTCGTCCGCCCCCCGCCTCCGCTCTCCTCCAACCCCTTTACTGCGTCGCCCATCACATCATTGCGTAGATCTGTACTGAAAGCGTGTACTATTTTGTGCGGTCCATGCTCAGCTCACGTAAAATTTCTTACGGATTTATGTTCGATTTCTCACATAATTATGTCAAAATTGTGCAGAGGTACGTAAGAATTTCGTTTGGAAGTTCTGCATAGACCTACGTAACTACTACATGCATGCATAAAATAGTATGCATAAAAATTTAGTCTGTGGGCTCCTTGCTTAACCTTTCTGTGGCTGAGGACGATAGTGTTCGCGTGTTCGCCTCGCCGCCGCTCTGACGCACTTGGTGTTGACGCGGAGCCATACTGACCGGTCAGATCTGCGGCCCCCAGGCCTCAGCGAGCCCAGCGGAGCCCAGTCGTGGAGAAGCAGGACCCGGACTCCCTGGATGGTCCAGGGCCGGATGCTGCGGGCTTTTGCTGTGGCCCATTTCTCGGGATCAGTGATCAGTCAGTCGACCGCTCGCTTTTTACTTGCGACCAAATTGCTACCGCAGCTGAAAAAGTGTTGGCGCTCAGTTGCAGTCAGTTGTTTGCCGCGTCAGCAGATATTTAAGCAGTCGGCGCAGCTTTGTTGTTGCTGCCGAAGCAAAATATTTGCCAACGTAGCATTTTTGCATAGCAGAGCGCCTACATTTTCCAGCTGCGGTAGTCATTTATCTCATGCGTGTTGTTCGGCCTCGTTCTGTGTCTGCTGCCTCAGGACCTCTCCGAGGACTCGTTGGGCCCCTGGGTTGGGATGCAGTGACCCCGGCCCTAAGGAAGGGTGGTCATCGGGGCAATGGGTGAGCACCCCCTCCGCGTCTAAACGCTAAGTTTCGTCTACCTCCCCCATCCCATCATGGAGGGGAGCCTCCCCTTATCGCCATGGTTGAAGTGATGCGATGCTAGGTTTTTGTTATTTACGTATCTCTTTGAGGCCGCAAACGGGCATGTGTTCGTGCCCGCCCGCTGGAGGCGCTGGAGGCGCTGGAGGCGCTATGGAGCCTGCCGCGGTAGGCTGTAGGCGGGGCCGGGCGGGGCCGGGCCGCGGCGGCACCTGTTGCTAGCGGGGTGGCGACACTCGAGCAGGGACTGATGGGATGAATGGCGCGGTGGGGCCCCCGGAGCGTGGCGGGGCGCGGGGCGCGGGGCGCGGTGGGGCCGCGCAGGCGGTGTTGCCATGTCTCGAGACGCGCGTCATATCGCGGCTCAGAGCAGCCGAAGTAGACGACGTGCCGGCCGCGGTGTGCGTGCGAGCGTGCGTGAGGAGGGCGCGCGTGCGGACGACAACAAGGCCTGCGCTCTCCCTGCTCGCTCGCGAATAGGAGATTTCGGCAGAGACGAGGAGGAGAGGGGGGAGGGCAGGTGGGAGCGAGGCGAGGGATGTGTTTCGGATGTATGCCCGCCCGGTATCTTTCCGACCTGGCTCGGAATGCGATGCGAACCGCTGCTCGACCCCTTAGTGTATCGCTCTGCCCCCCGGCCCTGCCTGCCTGCTTGCCTGGCCCCGCCTGGCCCCTCCCTGACTGCTGCTGTCTGGGGTCAGGTTCAAGTTCCTTTTCGGAGCTTGTGTGGGAATTGAGGAGGGGACCCCGCGCCTTTGTGGCGGCGGTGTGCGGTGTTGCGCCGGGTCCACTCGCACAGTCCTTGGGGTGCTGCCCGCGACCCCCGGGACTGCCAGGTGCGCGGCGCGCGGGCTCCGCCAGGGCCACGCCAGGGCTCCGCGTGCTGCGCAGCCCGTTAGTGCCCATAGGCCTGATTGAGCGCGGGGAAGGCGGAAAGCGAAGGTGATGGGGCGGGGTGGCGCACCGGGCCGCCAGCCCGAGCCGAGTCCCGTTGGCTCGCGGCGGGCTCGGCCCGTTGGCTCGCGCGGGGTCCCTCGCGGGGTGCCGCCGCCGCCGCGCAGCACGCTGCACCGGCACGTATTACACGTGGGCCTTGGTGTGCAGTGCAGGGCGTGCATGGGTGACCTTTCGCTTTGGCGGACGCGCGCCGGGCCGGGCCGGGCCGGGCTGGGCGCAGTGGCCCCACCACCGATAAGGGGCTCAAGTGGCGTCGAGTGTTACTGGCCGCACTATGTACATAGGACCCGCCGCGGCCGCGCCCTCCGCAGTGTCAACGTATCGCACCGCGCTGCACTTTATTGCGTGCGTCGTCTATTGCTCTTTTATCGGCTTCTGCCGTGTAT
>NW_026267221.1:586785-594199 GCF_000697945.3 Frankliniella occidentalis
AAAAATAAAAATAATCTAATAGCACCACTGAGCAAAACAACTTATGGCAGGAAATGTGCACAAACTTGTACTGCGAATCTTTGCGAGGGAGCAAAGACGAGCCCGAACAACTGTGCCCTGAACGCCGGTTGACCATGCTAAGTAAATTACTTTTTAAACTTTTATCTGCAACAAATCACAGTACTTAAGCTCGATGAAGCTGGGAACTCTCCAGTGTGGTTTTCCCGTTTTTAGAGAGGTGCTTGGATGTCTGTCACAATGAGCGCTCGAGCTGAACCGTATCGCTTTCGTGCTCGAGCCGAGCTCCCTAACCTACGATCTGCAGCCGCGGTCTTACGTTATACCGTGCTGTGATAGCGAGGGGGACCGTGCGGCATTGTCGCTTGTCACTTTTGACTTTGACAGCGCCGTGTCAGCAAGCCTTGGTGGAGATAAACAACTTTCGAGTATGCCAAATTAATTGCATGACAAAGTTGATCGTATAAGGAAGGCTGAGTGGTTGCAGAGAGGCTGGCTCAAGCCCGCCCCATTTGACTGGACTCTTAATTTGCTTCCGGTTGTCTCTTTTATATAATTGACATTTTTGTGGATTTAAAAAAATACAACTATCGTAATCGGGTCCACTGAAGTGGTGTTTAGACAGATAATTCGTTTAGCGCATCCGATGAGTGTTTGATTGTTATTTTATCATTGTTATGTAAATTGTGACATGTAGGCACAGTAGTAGCATTACGAGACTTGTATTGTTTTCTCAATAATGGCGTGCAGTACGGTCTGCTTTACCAATACCAATACTTATTGTATAGTGTGATGTATAGTCTTGTGCTTTCTGGACACCGCATGATATACATATTGAAGTGTGGTGTGTGTATTTTACCCAAGTATTTAAGTCATTTGCATTCTCCATACTGTTTGATTTTCTGGATGTCTTAAGGTTAAAATTTCTGAATTATACAGTTGAAGTCCAATACCTTTCTGCGTAGAGGAAATGGATTCAATGTGATTTATTAAGCTCTCTTTTGCCACGCATGTACTATGTACAAAATGCGCGTTGGCGCACCGATATTCGGTGTACGTAACGACCTGCCTCTCTGTTCCAGGCCAAGTCAAGCGGCTCGCCGTCTATCCAGTTCCTAGGAAATGAAGGGGTGAGTACATGTATCCAACGCCAACTTGTGTGGCGATACGTATACGATAGCGCCATTGGCGATAACAGCGTGACCGCGCCATGTCTGCTACGTGAGCGCCCCAGAATGCAAGCGTTTCGATAACTTCTGATGCGATATTTATTTTTTCTGGTCGGCCTGTGCTGATGCAAGGGCCACAAGAACAAGACTGCCGTCCTGTGCGCCCGTCTGTAGCCCTGCCTGCGCGAACAGTACTTTAACCTGATTTCCACCCACCCACATCTTTGTTTAAAAAATGATGAAACGAAGAAAGTATTTAGTTCTTGTGTTTCTGTGCGAATCTCGCAAATACGAGTTGACTCAAGAGAAACGGAAACTCTGCTCTTTCCCCCCATGGTATTGCATGATTCGCGTCAAATAATTAAAAGGAATAAACCATTTGTTGGCTCATTTTAAAGAGCAAGTTTGCAAAATGCCCAGAACAATATGTCGTTCCAAAACGCAAAACTTCAACATGCACATCGTTGAACAAGCAACGCATTTCTCACCTGATCCAGTTGCACACTTTGACGGTACGATAGTGCAACGCCCGCCCCGGCTGCGACGCATCATTTGCGCTGATGATGGAATGGTCACATCTCGCTTGTTTCGCGTGCCTGTCCGCTGCCTGTGGCCCAGTTTGTATTGTTTCAGCCGGCGGGTGTGTGGGGCGCGTTGTGTGCATTGCAGGCAGACTGGCCTGCTGCTGCCTCTGCACTCTGCACCCCCCCCCCGGCCGGCCGTGCCAGACCCCCCCCCCCCCTCCCCGATCCCGGCCGGCCGTGCCAGAGGCACTTCAGCCCAATTTGAATGTGATGGCGGTGAACTGGAGGGCGGTGAATTGGACAGGTTTCAATGGACGCGCTACGCATGCTCCCCTTCCCCTCTTCCCCCCACCCTTTCCCCCTCTCGGCTCGGACTAAAGCTCTGGCGGATGGCCATCACATCAAGCCACGAGAGCGTGATGATAGCTGGACCGTTGTAATATTAATATCTGAGATCGGTCTGCTAGAACGGGTGTTACGATTATGATCTCATTCCCATCAATTTCGAGCCGTTTAAAATATTGGCAAGAGTTACGCGCAAGAGGGCCCGTTTGACGTTAAATTCACTCTGGGTGTTTACAGAAGAAATCGTTGCAATGCTAGTTTTAAAATTGACACAAAACTCACTTCAATATCCTCGTCTAGTTTCAGGGCACACGCCAGAACCTTTTCTTTTCTATTGTGGTGATTCGAATTCTGTACTTTGCTTGAATTCGGGTGGAATTTTCGAAGAGTTAGCCTGCTGGCTTGCCTTCCAGTCAGGCTGGCTGGCCAGCAGCAGTACCAGCAGCAGTCCTGTGCTCCGCCACGCTCCGCCACGGCTGTGGTGGGCTGCCGGCCTGATTCCAAACTGGTTTGGCTGACCTCTCCTCTCGCTGTTGTCGCGTGGCGTGGCCAGGCGTTGCTGTATACAGGCAGGCGGCCGCAGGCGTGCTACAGGCGGCCTGCAGGACCAAAGACTACAGGCCACGGGCCACAGATGGCAGTTCACTAAACGACAGGCTTCGGGCTATAGGCATCAGTCTAGCGGTCACAGGCCACAGGCGAGGGTTATGATCGCTTCACATGCCAGACTCGAAATGAAAGCTGCCGGCGGTAATTTTTTTTCCCGGCCCCGCAAGGTGGTAGAAGCTGCACACCAGCACGCACGTTTGTTTGGGGGGGCGCTTATTGGGAGACCACGTTGCATACGCCCAGCTCAGCTAGCCAAAGCCGCGCCCGTCTCACCTGCGTATGTCTATGGGAACGCCCAGTCCACGTGAATAACGCGGAAAATTAGTTATCGATCAAGATATTTTGTTTCTTTTTCTCAAGCGCGCTTTGGTTTGGAGGCGCGTGTGCTCAATATACTAGAGGCAGAGCCATTTTTATTAGTCCTACGCGTTGTGTGGCAACCAAACCGCAACCCTCGTTGAGCGCCTCTGTTGTAATTTGTACCTGTTGCCCTGAAATTTTGAACATGCGGATACAGATTTAGCTGGACTCTGGTTGGCTGAACCTTGAGGTGTTCGCACCCAGTTCCTTCTTCGGTTTCGAGGAGCGCGGGTGAGAGAGGTCAGGTCGGCGCTGCTTGTCGGATTTGTTTGCGGCGATGCGATTGGCCCCCGCATGCATTAACCGCCGTGTACAGCTCCCTGGCTCCTTTCTCCTCTTCTCTTCTTACAGCCGTGCGAACAAGTCCTTGCGAATGGCTGGCGTGGGGTTGGTGCCCGGCTCGCGTAACTGTGTAACACGTGTCCATCCGCCCTGCTGGGGTAACACGTGTGCGTACCCGTGCGCGGTGCGCGGTCATCAATTTTATTGCTCGATATGAAGGTGCGCGGTGTGTCGATCGCGAAACTTTCTGGCCGTCAGACGCTGGGGCGTCTAGGCTGTTTCCTGCTGGTCGTGAACATTATTTTTTTTGTTTCGTTCTGTTTGTTTAGTTGATTCTGGTAGGTTCGTATCATAGTTATTTTCTTTGCGAGAAATTGCCATGTCGATAGATGCTGGCAGATCTCTTGAAGTGCCTTTTATAATTTTTTAGGTTTCAAGAAAATCATTGAGTATCAGTTTCACTATTTACTTACAGTTTATTGTTGTCTTTTCACTGTACGCCGCAGAACGTGATGAGGCGTCGTGCGAAATAAGGATTTAGCTTCTCACGTGTCGCCCGCTCGTGTGGCAGGGGCGCCCGGCGAAAGGGCGAAATGCGAGGCGAAATGTCTTGGGCGGCCGCCTCCCCCCGCGGGGCCAGGGCTCGGACAGACAAGTACAGTGGCCGCTGCGGTCGAAGACGTTCCAAACAAGCGTTTTATTTTTATTTTGCGTGTTCTTTTGCATTTTCCCCTCCCCCCAATCGGACGATGTTCAACTGTGTACCGAAGTGTCCGCCTAACGGAATGTCCTGAGAGTCCCCGGTTGTCTTGATATCAGAATTAGCCTCTCGCAACAGCCGGGGCCAACCAACACTACCCAAGGACGCGCCCCAGAACCGGTTGATATTGGTCATTTTTGGACCACTCCGCGGCCAGAGTTTGTTAAGTCTGGTTGCAACCGTATAATACGAGCCCGTGCTGATGACTTGCCTATTCGCACGGGGCCGTAAGGGATCGTCCAGAAAATACGTCCGTTTTACTCAGATGCATTCGACAAATTGCGGGAGCCCAGCGCCTGCGGAACTCAGGGTGGGCCACCCCGCCGTGCACGCATGCACTGAATGCAAGATGTTGCCTACCTATCAGGCGCTATGACACCTTGCACCTTGCGCTGGCTTGACTTAGTAGTTTCGTAGCGTCAAATGAAGGTCGTACTTTCTGGACGATTCCTATGGCGCCATGGCCAGAGACTGTAGGCAAACCCGTTCGCACCCGAGCATGCGGTCTTGTAATATGCATTTGCAACAACGGACGAGGGCACGGCGTTCATAAGAAAGAACGGCGCCGATGGTCCACTGCGTATATTGAACCGGCATCCGGCTTTCGTGATCCTACAATTGGAGCCCATGGCGGCGCACTCGCTGTATGCAACCGTTATTGGCCGGCCCTGTGGCCCCGCGGCGCGCCTCGCGCCTGCAGTCCCGGAAGTGATCCGGCTGCTGGAGGCTGCCGTATAGGCTGGCTGTGCGCGCAGTGTGGCGGTGGTGGCGGCGGCGGGGATCTCGGTGTATGAGAGATTTATTGACTGATTAGCAAAATTAGTGACTAGAGAAAGTCGCCAAGCGCATTACACACCCTGCCCGGCGAGTCTAGCCATCGCCACAACAGGAACGTCCGACGTGCGGATGAGGCTGAGAGGAATTCCTGCCGGAGAAGCGACGATAAAAACGTCCCTTCGTGCCTCGCCGCGTACCGCCAGCATCATCATCGTCGCCGTCGCCGCTGCCGCCGGCCTCAAGACAACCGCTGGGCCGACCACCATTTAGAATAAAGACCGCGCCGCATTAGGAAATAAAACCACACCTGGTTGAATCCAATCCAATCCTTAAAAATACCCTCGAAAGACTGCTCTCGTTCTCGGCGTCGTCGTGTCACATTTGCCGCACTTGTGTGTTGCCACAGCTGACCCCGCCCGAGCTTCGCCATTGGCTTTGCACGATAACTAAATGCGCATTGAGGCGGCGCGTCGCCCCACGCCACGGCGCGCCGCCACGACAAGTCACGGATACAGGGC
Source organism: Frankliniella occidentalis (assembly GCF_000697945.3). Taxonomy (NCBI): domain Eukaryota; kingdom Metazoa; phylum Arthropoda; class Insecta; order Thysanoptera; family Thripidae; genus Frankliniella; species Frankliniella occidentalis. Next base: position 592,148 of record NW_026267221.1, read on the forward strand.
CGCCTGACGTGCGGCGGGGCCCGTGTGCGCGCCCACGCTGCGAAATTAGTTCGAAATTGGGTGAGGTGGACGGACGGCCCCGCCCCGCCATTGGTCTTGTCTTGGCCGCAATTTTGTGGGACGCAAATCCCGAGTCTGCAAGAAGGGGTGGGAGGGGAGGCGGTGCGTGGGCGAGAGAATGAGCAGGGAGGATGCGGGGTTACTGTTTCTGTATACTTATGGCTGATCGCCCAGCCTGGCGCGGCGGTGGCCAGGCCGGGGCCTGGAGGCTGGGTTGGTCTGCCGAGTACCACCGAGGGGAAAAGAAGGCAGGGGGGAGGGGCGGGGGGCAGAGACTTGCTGACCTTCCGTGGCTCGACCGGGCTCGGCTCCGCGGCGGGGGTTCTGAGCTCGGCTCCGGCTCCGCTCGGCTCGGCTCGTCACAGCCTCATGCTGCTCTCTCCTGCTCGGCTATGATCTAACTCTGAAATGAACGGACCATGCCTTTGGTGGGCCCCATGAGCTCGCTGGGCTCTGCTCCGGCAGCCGAAAACAGTTTCCTCTGCTCGCAGCTTTTGCACTGGACTGGCTTCGCCCGTAGAGTGACCGCCACCTTCAGGGGAAGCCCCCCGAGGAAAGGTTGTGCGGCTGTCCTCCCTTACAAATGTGTATAGATGGAGACTGTCTTGAGACGAGTTTTGTATTGTTAAGACACAATAGATGCCACTGAGACTTCTATACGACGCTTTCTGGAGACCGTTTCAAAGACAGCATTGAAATCTCCTACTCACTAAAGAAAAGAGATACTTTTGAGACATTGCCAATGGCCCCAGCAGAACGTATATTTTCTGCATCTTTCCGGAGCGTTTAGGTCATCGAGTTTGGGTGGTATAACCTGACCAGTAGTACCACAAAATACTACTCTTCCACCCGTCCACTATCCGGTCGCCCGATAACGAATGTCTAAGCCTCCTGAAAGAGACCCGCCGCCCGCGCAGTGCGAACCCATACCAACGCCAAAGTGTGGCATGCGCCAGTACCGGTGCGTGTGCCGCGCTGATCGCGAGTGCCGAGTGCCGCACGGCTGCTGTTGGTTACTGCTGCCCCCCAAGGGCCCATCAGCGCCCAACCGGAACTGCGAGGAAATGCGCGTCGTCGTCGTCGCCAACGGTGGCGCGGCGGTGTGGCGCGACCATTAGGAGGCGGGCGACGAAGATTACGTTCTGCGGCGGGCCTTCCGTGTTGTATAGGCAAGCCCTCCATAAACAACTGCATGGAGTGTCCATAAACACACTTCGCAGCCGTTAGCGCGGCGCGCACCGTAAAGGTTCGACTGTCCGTCTGGCATGCTCTCCCTTCCATTTGCCATTGCAGTTTGGCCCCGCCATCACGAGAAAGGCTCTGTGACGCGATTCTTGACTATGGTCGTTCGTTGTTGCGCGTATACTTCTTTCATGTTTCTGGCATGTCTTTCGTCTCCGGGTGCGGGGCGCACGAGGAGGAGGAGGATGCAAGTGGGGCCAGTTTTCTCCAGCGAGTTTGGAACATGTCCGCGGTGGAAGTCGCCTCCCGCGGGTGCTGCGGGGTGTCTTGTGCGTTGTTCGTCTCGAGCGACGTCATGTTCCACTCTGATAGGTTTTGCTTTCGCGTCGAGGCGCCCTCGCCCTCCTCCCGCCGCCCCGGGCCCCGCCGGCCTGGCGAACGGAGTGCCTCGTAATGGGCGAGCCTAGCCGGGGACATCATCCATCGGGCAGCTCAGCGCTCTGCGGCGCTCTGCGGCCCTAGCAGCCTCGGCGGTCAGCGGCGGCCTTCGGGAACCCCCGGGCCTCGGGGCCCCGGCCGGGGCTGCGGCCGGGGAAGCCAGTCAACATTGATCCGTCATAGAGATAGCATGCGGACTTGCAGAGTTGTAGACAAAAGCCGTTCGGCCAACAAGCGGGTCGTGATTGGCTGCATCACCTTGCAGGAGGTCCCCGCCGTGCTCACTCAGGTGAAAATGAGAGCCAAAGTCAAAAGGGGGGCCTGGCCTATGGCACGGCCCGGTTGGGCCGGGCGGCAAACCTTGGTCCCAGC
>NW_026267221.1:600237-601607 GCF_000697945.3 Frankliniella occidentalis
CCCCCTCGCGCGCGCCCGCCCCGCCAGCCCCTAACAAGTTGCATCGAAATGGAAAGTTTACGAAGCGGCCTCGCCACTCTGCGCCGAGTCACTCTCTGCGCACGGTGGTGTGTGCCCGGGCCCGGCCCGGCTGCGGGAGGCTATTCATTCGGGAGTCCATATACCGAGCGACGGCAGGTGGGCTCGTTGAAAGGGCAGACCCAGGTCGGGTGCGTCTGGGTGACGTCGACGTCGTGGACTCCTCGAGGGAGGGTTAGGCAGGCACGCCGGGCGGAGCCCTTTGGACGCACCAGACCAAACCAGACCCGCGCCGCCCGAGGCAACCTCCTCCCCTCCTGCATGTGAGCGCGGTGTACGCTCCAGTCGTCACGTTCCACCACACCTCGCCCGCACTAACGTACTACGACTGCTACATGCCGCCGCCCGCCTCTGTGCGCACCCAGCCCCCGCCCCCCAGACGAGCACGTACAGTACCTCTTACATGCCATATGCCTTCACCTGCCCCAGGCCCCCGGCCCCCCGCCGCGCTGCACGCACGCCGCACGCAGCCCGTACAGACCGTGCAGGTGCGAGTGCTTGGCGGCTGGCACGCCGGCCGCCGGCCGTCCTTGCGGCTTTGGGATGGCGTGGCCGGCCTGGCCTGGCGTACGTCGTTGTTGCCCGCGACTACGCCGATCGCTTTCGCCCTTGGCACTGCGCCGCCGCCGCCGCCGCGGTTCGGCCCGCCCCCTCCTCGCCCGCGCCCCACCCTCCCCTCCCCGCACTGTCGCACCGCGGCGGTGGCGGCGTGTCGGGAGGGTGTGTCGCGTGTCGCCGTACTCGCGCCCGCCTACCTGCAGGCCCTGCAGGTCCTCCTGGAGTGTCGGTGGGGCCTCCCTATGGCCCTCTCGCTGCTGCCCCATCCCTCGTTCTTTCAATAACATATCACCTGATTGGTTTAATATCTCTTTCCATTGGCGGGCTGCTCTGCTTTGCTCGGCACACAATTATTGCGCTCTTGTGCGGATAAATATGCGTGCGCTCGGATCCGATCCTCAGAACCAGACTCGCCGTACTCGCCGGTCAGGTGTCGCCGCCGCGCTCACGCTACGCAGTACGCAGTAGAGCGGACCCGGATGCCGCGCCGCGGAGCCGCGGGCCGGCGGTGGGGCGGCCAGGAGTGTGAGGGGGGGCCCCGCCTTCCCCCGCACCCATTGTGAGTCGCGTGTGCGGTGTGATATGAAGGATACAGTAAAAAGGGTCCTGAGAGTCTGTGTCTAGTCCCTCTGAGAAGAAAGGCGCGTACAGAGTGGAGGGACGCCCCCTCTCCTCTCCTGTTACCGCTCCCCTCAATCCACCGCGACCCGATCTGGCAACGTGGTGCCCCTCCC
>NW_026267221.1:602777-606799 GCF_000697945.3 Frankliniella occidentalis
GGGGTGCATCCTGTTGGCGCACTTCACGTCTGCGCCGCGCGTCCCCTTCGGCGCAACCTCGAGGCATGCGCGCGTGCGTGCACGCGTCGCGGCCGCCGCGTCGTGCAGCCAAAGAAGACGCTGAGGTTGCACACGGCTGACCTTGGCGCGGCCCGGCCCCGGCCCGGCCCAGGATCACCTGCGCGGCCTGCGCCCCTGCCTCTGCCTGTGCCGCTACTCTCCGCCACGGCCCGCACTGCTCGCCTCACTTTCACTCCAGTCGGGCCGGCAAGCCGACGGCGAGCCACGGCCGGGTGAGGGGGCGGGGGCGGGGCCCGGGTGGGGCGCAACGGCGCAGCCCGCCTTGCGGCCGCCCCTCCCCGCCTCCGCGCCCCGCCCTGCTTCGCACAGGCCCGTTGGCCGTCAGGGGGCCGTTTGGGGCCCCTACAGGGGAGTACGGCGCCCACTGCGATGGCCGGCCGGGGGCTCACACCTTCCAGCCGCTCGCTCTCGTTGGGGTGCGCCCGCACTCGCCCGCACTAGCCGCCCGTGCCCGCTGCCGGCCCCTCACCACCCTGCAGCTGACCCGCCTGCACCCCTCAGGGCTTCCCCCTCCCCTCCCTTTGGCTTGGCCTAGTAGCGGCGCGCGGCGCGTCGCACCCTGGAGTACAGTAGTGCGTCTCCATTTAGCACGCCCCCTCCCCTTTCCCCTCGTTAGCTCCTTGGCATTGTGTTATGTGCGCACGTCTTCTTCTCCTTTCCCCGCCGCCGCTGCTTATTGCCGCTTAGGCTTTGGTCTTGTTTGGTTCCATTGGCGAGCGCGGCCGGACCCTGCTGCCCTTGTCGCGCCTGCCCGGCCGGAGCTGCCGGAGCGGCGCCCGGGCCGCCTAAGGCCCGCGCCGCTGTCGCGTCGGGACACCCGAAGTCTTTTTGATATTATTCCTCGTCAGACCCATTGTATTTTTACCCTGCTGCCAAACTGGCCGGTTGCCAAGGCGAGTTGCGCGGCGGGGCGTGGCGGTCGGGCCGCGGCAGGTCTGGTTTGGTGTGTTTACACGCCTCCCCCTGCCCTAGCATAACCTGGCGTTATCAGGCGGCGTCAGGCTCGGCGTCAGGCCCGGCGCCCTGCCTGCACTCGCCGCCCGTACCGCCCGCCCTCCCGCTGTTATTTGCATGTCCTTCACCGCCACGCCGCCGCCACGCCGCCGCCGCCGGTCCGCTCGAAGGTGTGGCTGCTGGGGAAGGGGTTTGTTGCTCCCGGAACACTTGTGGTCGGCCACGCCCCCCGCCGGGCCTGCTTAGCCTGTCCCGCGGCCCTCCAGTCCATCTCGCCTCCCAGAGTTTATACGGCCCCATCAAGACCTTCTGATTGCACCTTTCATTTTATTTGATGGCGAGCGAGATGAGAGCCGGCCGGGCTGGCAGAGCGGGCAGAGCAACACGATGCTGGAGCAGCGCGCGGCGGCGCGGCGGCGGCGGCAGGCCCGGGGTAGGCAGCCGCCGGGCTGGCGCGCACGCGTGCGGGCGAGCTGCCTACCCAGCACGGCGCCCCGGCCGCGCGCAGGGCGCCGGGTAGGCAGACGCTGGGCCCGCGCGCACGGGGGCGGCCGGGCTGCCTACCCGGCGCGGCGCTCGGGCCTGCTGGGCGCGGGAGCGTACAGTGCTGGCCGGGCCTGTAGCTGACCTGGCGGGCTGCTGGCCTGCCTGTTGCAGTGGCAAGGCCTACCTGTCCGCCCGCCCGCCCGTCTGCACGCCTGCAGCGGTATCGGTGGGCGTGACGTCAATCCGCCGCCATTTTGTCTGCAAGGTGAGAGACGAGGCAAGATGGAAAGTGGTGGTGGTGGTGTAAGGAGAAGGGGACGGGGCCTCCTGGGGCTGCGCGGGCTGGGAATGTCATGCGCCGAATGCTGTCTGCCTGCCGCCGCGCCGCGCCGGTCCTCTGGATCACGCGTACGCCGCGTGCTGCTGCCTGGGCCGCTGGCGACGTAGAGTCGAGCCATTATACTCGCCGTTAAGAGCTTCGAGCCGATAGGATATCCAGGCGGCGGCGGCGGCTGCTCGCGCGAGGTTTTCGTTTTCGCAACCGGGCTGGCTGTCGTTGTGCCGGTGGACCAATCTCTCTGACGTATTGGGGCGCGCGCGGCGGGCCGGGCCGCTCCATGAGCGCCCCCCCCCCCTGGCCCGCTCTGCCGCCCGCATTGTGCGTGCGACCTAGAGGTGCCCTTTAGGGCCTAAGTGCGCCGCCACGGTCGCGCGGCCCGCCGCGTGTCTTTGCCGCCTTACCGCGACACCTGCTCCACGCAAACGTTTCTTCCATTTGTCAAACGCGATTGTTTAAGTTTTTTTGGTGTTTTATTTTTCGCGCGATGGACCCTATCTCCTGGAGTGATGCTCGGCTCGCCGCGCGGAGCCACGCTGGTCTGAATCGTGGCTCGGCTCGCGTTGCACAAGGGATGCTTCCGACTGTTTGCATCACAGCTGAGCTCGACGCGACTCCGCGGCGGCGGCGGCGTTGCGCGGCGCTCGGTGCTCAGCCAGGCTCAGCAAGCAGCGCTGGAATGGGAGCAGCCGCCCCGCCCCGCGCCTCAGCCCCGCGCCTCAGCCCACCTTAACGCCCCAGGCCTGGCGGTACACTGTCAGCAAACAATTGCATCGCGTTGTGTAGGTGTGTGTGTCTGTGTGTGTGTGTGTGAGCTCGCTCGCTGCCGGGGTTAATGCGAGACTACTCTATCGGCTCGGGCCGCTGCTGGAGTGTGCTATGCGTTCCACCTGTCTCGTCGCCACACTGCTGTATGGTCCCAACCCCCGCCTCGAGAGGGGTGCCCATCTAGAAAAAAATTGTGTACCGCGGATTGCCAGAAACTGATGATTACCATACCTGGTGATAATCTGTTGTTTTATCTGGTGATTACCAGCATCTGTGTAGACCTGATTAACCGCAGTTGGGCATCCCTCGCCCGCATAGGCTGGACCCCGTGCGATGCAAACAACACTGGGGTTGGCAACCGAAAGCGTATCTGACGAGTATGACATGCCGCGGATCGAGGCTCTGGGGGTTCCTAGTTGCATTGCGTCACGGACTGCTGGGCGTGGCGCGGCGTGGCGCGGCGGGCGCGCCCGCTCTCCACCAGATGGATTGGAGACGGTGGGGGCGGCCTGGGCCTGGGGGCGGCGCGCGCGGCTCACTGTCCCTCCGGGAGATTATTTTGTAAAAGGGCGGCTCTGCCTCGACAGTTGCACACTACTTGTCGTTGTTCAGCTTTGGGTGGCGAGGGCGGGCGTTAGCGAGGCTATTCTCTGGTCCAGAGGATTCCGGGTAACTTGCTGCTGCTCGCCCGGTGCTTCACGGGAGAGTTTTGCCTTCTTTTTCCAGTTCCAGGAAAACTGAAACGAACAAAAAAATAATAAAAAAGGACGACGTGACTCTCTATAACGTAGAGGACGCAATGACTGAGAAGTGGGGGGGGGGGGGGGGGGTACTCATGCGAGCCGACACAGGGCAGAGGGAGGCGGGGAGGGGTCGACGACGACCCTGGAAGAGGAGCCTCCCGCGGGCCGCAGGCGGCCGCAGGGGGGAGCACAGGAGAGGGTAATCGTCATTTTGTCGACGTGCCGCGCGTCTCAATGAGCGGTTGTCGGGGTCAGTGAGTGAGGATTGTAGCGCGGCGTGACGTCACCGCACTGTGACACGGTGACACACTGCGGCCCGTGTGCCGGCACGGCGTGCGGCCCCACTAGAGCCGCCGCCGGGAAACCGTCTGCAGAGCGTCGCGACGCCCGCCCCGCCTCGCCCCGCCCCGCTCCGCGGTGGATGTTGTGTGCAGCGGCGGCGGACCGCGGGTCCTGAACCAGTGCGGGGGAGGAGGAGGGGGAGCTGCTGCAGTGGCAGCTGCATCCTGCTGCCCACCACCAGCACTATCTCAATCGCCCCCCCCCCCTCTCTCTCTCTCCCTCTGAACATCTCTATAGTGTCGCAGCATGCGCTGAGTTTACCCTGCTGCCGCGTACCACCTCTGCGCGGCAACATCAACCCCCTCTGCAGC
>NW_026267221.1:610198-621765 GCF_000697945.3 Frankliniella occidentalis
AGTCATCAGGAGCCGCATTCCCTCCTTCGTCAAGAAGCTTGGCCCTACCACGCACAGAAGATTTGATGAATAACATGCATGCTGATCCCCTTGCCTTTGGCATTTTCAAAATGCCACTTAGTACATAGCTCTTAAATGAGTCGTTTTTTATGGGAATGCCCTTTTAAATCTAATTGTTTTTTTCTCTCTTGTTTCAGCACCTGACAATCCCCTCGCATGAGGTCCCTGGAGGTCAAGCTAGGTTTAACTTCAGTATCTCCAGTGATGAAGACAAACAAGGGAGCTTCGAGTGCGTCCAGATGACCGGACAACGGTAAGTTGAAAATTAATCTTCGAGTGTAGCTTCAGTAATTTTTGCTTGTAGAATCTAATTGATTGATTTTAATTTTTTAGGTCTCTGGCCGCACTCGGAGCTCTCACATGCAAGATGCGTATTCAGGCTAAGGAAGATGTATATGAAGCAACGAGGCACAGGGTAGCGGCAGCAGAGGAGCAACAAAAGAAAAATTGGTGAGTTTGTGTTTCATCTTTACCTTTTACTACTACATTTTTATTATGGCAAATTCTATTCTGAAATTTATTATTGATTCTTATTTTTCTAGCACTCAAGTTATAAAACAGTCAGATCTTGGCAAGACAAAAGGCAGGCGATCAACCAAATGGGAGGAGCATCGCAACGAAAGAATAGCTGCAGCCACAGCTGCTGCCCAGAATGGGCCTGGCGGGCGTCGAGAATACTCACGCACTCGGCCGCCCGCGTCTACTTCGCGTGAAACCAATCTATTAGGACTTTCTGCAAAATCATCGTCACCCAACAATAGCTACCAGCGCAGCAACCCCCACCCCAAGTCGCAAACTAATCCAGACATCTCCAAACGCCCGCTCAAGTAAGTTTAAATATATCTACTATAATCAAAGATGACCCTGCAATTGACTAATGGCACTTTTCTCTTCCAGGGAACGACTGATCCATTTGCTTGCTTTGAGAACATACAAGAAATTAGAACTGTATGACCGTGCTGTCAGAGGTTGTTATTATTCTTTCTAAATCTATGCGCATGCCACTACTGTCTGTTCCAGTTCTAACTCTGGTCATGAATTTTTATTGCAGATGGGTGGAAAGGGAGCAGTAGTTCTCAACTATTTTGGATGCAAGTGAATCAGGTGGCGACTTTTAAGGCAAATGTGTACCAGCTAAAACGGGAAATGTGGGCAGAGGTTCAAGAAGAGTGGCCATTCTACACTGAGCAGGACCGTGCTCTTTTGAAGAGGTCATTATAGCAAAGAATTGAAAAGAACTAGTAGTTCTTATATCTAGTTTTGTTAAAGTGTTAATTTTCTTCTGATCTCTGCTTTGTAGACGGAAACCTCAAAACCTTACTCCACCTGGTAATAGCGATGGAGGAAGTTCTGTCAGCAGTGGACAGTCTCCAACATCCACGCATCCAGGCTCCCCACCTTCTATTATATCAGGCATTAGTAATAAACGTCCAGGCTACTATGAATCTGCTGATGGTTTTCAAACCAAACGCCAGCGAATCTCCCATTATGTAAAACCTGAACCTCCCCCAACTAGTAAGTTATCCTGAGTGTGACTGTGTTCATCAGTGAATACTTATATTTTCACATAATGTTTGTTTTATCCTGACACCTTTTTAAATTTATTTTGAACTGTTATTTACAGACTCACCAAATCTGTTCAGTTCTGGCCTTCCCTCTTTGGATATGGATTCTGACTGTCCAACTAGACCTTCAAATTCACCATCTCGCAATGAGCGTGTTCCAAGGCCTGACAGAAATGATTGGTCTGAACGCTCAGATTGGAATGATCGTTTAGACAGACAAGACAGAGATCCAGTAGAGAAATCAGACCGGCCAAACCAAATGGGTTGGAATGAACGTAATGACTGGAATGATCGGGGAGAACGGACAGAGAGAAACAATGACCGTGCATATCGCATAGATCGTCCTGAAAGATTTGACAGAAGTGAACGAAAAGACTGGAATGAGAGATCAGAATGGAACAGGGATAGGAGAGCTTATGATAATTCTTGTGATCAGGAGAATCAGTTTCAATACAAGACGGACAGTACATTCAAAAAAAATAGTGATAATAGTGCAAAAGAAAAGTTTGCTCAGAAAAGTGAATCTGTTAATGCTGACAGTGCATCGCGAATGGGTGATACTAAAGTCAATGGGCTCTCCTCTGATAGTCGGGGACGCAGCTTTAATAGTTCATCTGACAGGGACCGCCTTGCAACATCATCTACGCTACCTAAAGACAGACTCTCACCATTGCCTAGACCGAGGAACTCGGGAAGGGATGGTTACAATGGCTCAGATTCTTTAATGGATTCAAGAACAAATTGCAAGCAGGTTCCTGGTGAGACGAGGAATTTATCATTGTCTCGTCGACCAGGAGAAGACCCCCGGGATGGAAGAGATAGCAGAGACCGTGTTCTTACCCAGATGTCTAGTAGCAGAGCTCAAGAGTCTCACCATGACAATTTTGATAAGAACCAGTTGTCTGCTAACTCTAGGTTGAGTGCAGTCCAAGACGCACCACGCTCAGACAAAGCTAGCCAATATACATATCCAGAGTTCCTTAAGTAAGTACCTATTGTTTTTTCTTCTGTGTTTTAAGCCTAATCATGACAACATTAGGGAAATCAATCAATATGTCAATTGAATTCTCACATTTTCTTGTTTTTGCAGAGAATACACGAAAATTGAAAATGGTGAACAGAGGCGCCAGTACAAAGCAGATTTCAACAAAGATTATCGAGAGTATCAGACGCTTCATCAGATGGTAGAAAGAGTGTCACAACACTTTGCACAGTTAGAGAAAAGACTTCGACAAGAAAAGGAAGGAAGTGATGGCTACAAGGTAATGCATGAAATTTGTAGAAATCCAGCGTACCCTTAATTGACAGCTTTTTATTAAAGGTCTTGTTTTCAATTTTTCAGAGGATAAAGAACCAGATTGTTCAGGAGTATTATGCCAACAAGAAAGATGCAAAACTGAACGAAAGCAAGAAACGATTTACGTATTTGCATGACAAGCTATCGCATATCAAGAAGTTAGTGCAAGAATATGATACTTCAACTCAGAAGGGAAATGCTGACAGCTGACATTGGGTACAATGACCTTTAGTGAGGCTCTTCAAATTCCAGAGTATCAGCATATTGCCTTTTTTAACTCTGAGCATTCTTGTAGGGGGTAAAAGCCATAAGATAGAATTGCAAGTCAAAGTGATTTATGAGTACAATCTGTTTTTGCTTGGAAATGACTGTGTAATGTTTGCGCACAAGCTGCTGTCACCAGTGGAATGATTTTGATGCGGTGCCTGGCCAGCAAGACCCATGATACACCTGCCATCAGTGCTCCCGCCTAGTTCTTAATTATTCATTTACATTTGCCATCATTTCTGACCAACTGACATGTGACTGACTTGTGGGGTCTCTAATTGCTCTACCATCCTACACCACATTTGCATTCCTCCGTAACTGTGAGTTTCTTTTGAAATGTATCTTTGAAATTTTAAACAATTCTTTGTCTTCAATATATTTTAACTATGCTCAAAGATGCATAGACATCTTCAATCATGTGACTTTTCACTTAACTTACATTGAACTGGTGTATAGTAAAAATAATCTTCCCTGAAATAAGTTCTTCAGGTATTTTTCTTTTTTAAAAAAATAACAAAAAACACTTGTGAACTGTTCTAGTCCTATTCTTTCTGTAAATTTCCTGTTTCTTACTTTTGACCTTATATTTTCTTTCACAACAATACAAGGTGTTGTGTCAGAAAGCATTTCTGTCAGTCTTTTCCACAGTTTTGGCGGAATTCAAAGGTGGTTCATTTAGATCCTCGTATTTTTTAGGAAATGTGGTGTTTAGAGTATACTTAATACTGATCATGTTGTGATAAAATTCTTTATGGGAGGCTAGTGCATTTTGTAAAGTACAATTCCATGACTACTCTGCTAAATGTGGACTATAGTCCAGTGTGATTTCATTCGGCGATATGTACTGAAACTTAGCGCCCATGAGCCAATAAAGAATGCGTACTAATGCAGCCAGGCATTTGTCATTAAGGTTAGTGGAAATTTTCAGACACATATTACAATCAAATTTGTGAGGATGTTTACTAAAATGTTTTACTCCTTTTCTTCAAATCTCAATTGTAGATCCAATTGTCATTTATGTAGCAAGTATAATTATCGAATTTTGTGGCCCTTACTGTACAAATTCTCAATTCTGAAGGATATTTAAGATTTTATTAGTAGAGCTTATGAAACCAAATCTTGAAAAAGATGCCTTTTTTCTATATAATTTAAACAAGTGAATGTGATTATGTTTTAACCTTGTGACTCAAAGGATGAAAATTTTTATTTTGGTGAAGGTTACTCAGCGAATACAATAAATTTCATTTGATTCTCTCCATATAAAGTAGTGTGTACAGATAATGTTTGGGTTTCATAAGCTACTAAACCCTTCTCTAATTTTAGCCACTCCTCCTTTCATTGACCTGTGCTCTTTCTTGGAAAAAAAAGAAGAAAAAAAAAACACAAAAATATTACCTGCAATTCTTAAATTTTTCTCTATTAAAATATCATTTTCTCTTTTCCCTTTTTTTCTGAAATAAAGCTTAACCATCCTCACATCCAATGCAATACCAAGGTGTGCTTTCTTAATTGCGCTCTCCTAAGTTTGCATTCAATTTCATTTCTGGTTGTGTAGAAACTATTTTTTTTTTAATTTTTTTTGTCTGCTCAATGCATTATGAACAAATGAAGTTTTCAGGTTTGGGGCTGTGCGCATGCATCCTCAAATATCAATTGTATGTGATAGCTTCGTATGCCCTACGAACATTCAATTAGTTAACTTTGCCATATACACATACTTTATCAATTTCATATTCAGTTACTAATTGTGTGTACGTTATACTTTCTAAGGGCTAGTAACTCAAATTTTCTGTACATGTATGTTTGTGTTCACTTTAGCTTTTCCATTTATCTAAAGGAATTTTCCATCAAGAAAATCCAGCATTGTGTGTTATCTCAGGATAGTCTGTAGGTACTTAAAGTAATGAAAGACTGTGAGGAAAACTGTATGCATTGTCCCATTTCTGATACTTACGTAAATTTGACTGATATGTACTTGCAAAATCTTATATATATTAGTGGCACAATGTAATTTATTCTTTTCAGAGATTTTAATGGCAGCTGTACTCTCTCTTTGTGTGTTTGTGCAGTTTTCATTTTTGATGATTGATGGCCCAAATTTCTGTTAAAGTGTATTCAAAGCATATTCTAATTGTAATGGACCAAATCTGCTTGTTGTCTCTTCGTAAAAGAATTTAATTTACCATGTTATAGTGCAACAGGTGGTGCATTATGTTTTGAATTATCAGAATCCCAAATTAATACTACTTGTAGACTGCGCACCATTATTGTTGTATTCAGATAGTTTAGATGTGCACTCATGTCAAATGTTTAGAGCTGACTTGGTTTTGGCACACATTTACAAATCTATTGGAGCTATCACTAGTAGTTAATGAAAGGATTCAGAATTATTGAAGGGCTGCAACATCCATATGACTGGTTTTAGGTCATATGATGATTTGGAGCTCTTCAGTGTTATGAAATTGTCGGTCAAGGAAGAGGACCATTACCGTTGTTATTGTTGTTGTTGACTTGAGTCCTTGCATTGTAAGAATGGAATCCTTTTTGTTGTCTGTTTATATTGTTTGGTGTTGCTCAGGATTTATATACTGTGCATCAATAAGGGTTACAAGCCAGATCACTTCAATATTTGTGCCAAATTGATGGTTTATTAGCTGACCTTCAAAAGGTTTTAACAGGAAATTTGCCGTGTGCCTTGGATGTAACTAGGATGCTCAGGTCATTTATGAAGTCAATGATTTGAAACAGGAAGCCTCTTCTTTATTTTCTGGTCAGTATTGTAGGTCACCTATTTGTCAGGTGGCTACATTGTCTTCCATCAAATTGGTGGGCATCAGTCTTTTTTCAATCCCTCCCCCACTAAAGGCCTTTTGTCCAGACTCCATTGATTCAATATTAAAAGGTAGAAAGCACACTTGACTGTAAAAATTAGGGAAAATCATTTTATAAGTATTTTTCATACCAATGAAGCCTATTTATGCAAACTGTGCTTGTTTGGTGGCAGATCATCTGAGTGCAGAGAAATGAAACACATTGCTTTCATCTCATAATCGATGGGTATTCTGTTGCAACAAGCTATTTTGAACATTGAATGTTAATGACTGATCAGGTTGCTATAAGTATTGGTTGTAACACCTATGGTGTGCTTGGCTGGCCATATCTTGAGAATCTCAAGCAAAAACTAAAAAAATTGGGATCAGTAGCTGTAAATGTACATATGGCAGCTAGTTTATGTCACGTATATTTTTTTAAGGGCCTAGTCTTTATGACATAGTTTAATTTCAAGGCTGCTGGCAACGACCTGCACTTCCAATACCTTTATTTGCTGAGGTATAAATGTGAGTTGCTGGGTCATGACACATTGACCACATGAAATATTACAGTATTTTGATGGGAATGTTGTGGGGGCATACATTGGTAGCTTTTAGCTAAGCCTTGCAGTGATCCTCAAATTGATGTAGACCTCATTGATGGGAAGGAAAAAATCAAAACTTTCTTTTGAAATCTTTTTTCATACAAGCATTAGTTCATAAATCTGCAAACTGGTAGGCTCAAAGACTAAGACCTCTTATTGATTGTGCTAATTAGAGCTCATTGAAGACTTTACTTGAGACTGCTGTTGTACTTTCTAATACTCTCAGTACATGGTACCTAAAACCCCCCAGGAATTCTGATGGGGAGGAAATAACGAACTCAACATCAACAAAACTTTGGTTTAAGTTATTTAATTTTTTTTCTAAAATTAATTTAAAGACGTCCTTGATTTAAATTTTCTATCTATTGTGTTATGTGTAATGTCAAGTTTTTTAAAAAACAAACAAAAAAACACCATCATGGTGACTAACTTACTTTTTAAAACTATTGCGGTGCGATTTTTCAATAAGCATCACAGTATATTTTGTTATTCTCTGATACGACCAGGTGTGCTTTTGTCACTCCTTATTTAGAACCGTATTTTTCTTTGATTTTCATAATTTCGTTATATTGTACCAAGCAGTTTCATTCTCTTTGAGCTCCATTTATATTTATATTTGCTTACAAAGCTTGTGATAAAAAAATACTGATTATTTCACAGTTATTGGATTTTATGTCATCAGTTTTATTGGTGCATAAAACCAATCTTTCTTCTATTTGGCATTAAGTTAGACAATTTGTTAAAAGACCTATGTGTCAACAGATTTTAGCTCCTAGTATGTTACTAAAAGTGTAAATTTCATATTTTGAACTTCCCTTGTCCCCTTTTTTTGATGAAGTGAACTCTAGTCTGTTATATTCTGGTTTAGTGAGGTGTGCGTTCGATCCAGTTAGTGCTTCCTCCATTTTCATGTATTAATACCCTGCACTGTACTGCAACTGCGCATTGTGACTGTTACATTATAATTCCAGGGACTGTGACTGTGATGGCTCCACACATCTGACTTCCCTTT
Organism: Frankliniella occidentalis; assembly: GCF_000697945.3. Classification (NCBI taxonomy): domain Eukaryota; kingdom Metazoa; phylum Arthropoda; class Insecta; order Thysanoptera; family Thripidae; genus Frankliniella; species Frankliniella occidentalis. Next base: position 617,815 of record NW_026267221.1, read on the forward strand.
TTAATATTTGGAGTCTGCTGCCATGATTGCCAAAAGAATGATTGCATGGAAGTTGTGGATGAAGCGTACTACAGCATTGTCAATTTAACTTGGTTGTGGACTTGTGGTTTTTTAATCATTTGTGGGAAGACTTGTGAAGCAATTTTGCTTCAAAAGCATCTAGCTTCACTTATCTTCCCCTGATTGTTTGAAGTGATTTATGTTCCCCTAAAATGACATGTAAAGGGGGGTGAGAAAATCTCTCTATATGGTATATGATATATATGAAAAAAAAATACAAAAATAAATAAAAATACATGGCTTCAATCGGCAATGGTTGTGTCCCGGGCCGGAAACTTAATAACAGACAACTGCTATGGATCATTGACCAAGGCTGGTTCAGAGACAGGTTAAAGAATTCTGTGAGCAACTCAGCCTGTCTTGCTGTATCCCAGAAAACTTTTGCCTGTACCTGCACATGAAGTTGATCATATATAAATTACCACTTATCATCATTTGCTATTAATTATTATTATTACTATTATAATTATTATTACTGTTAAATAAATGCTTTTTTGTTCAGTAATTTCTGCTTTCCTGATGTTTGCAAAAGAAAAAGTAAAAAAAAATAATTGGTACATCATAAAAGTAAGTTAATAAATGCATGAATAAGTCCAGGGTAAGTGTGACAAGGCATGTATGCTTTGGACGTGAATTAATTCAGCAGTGTTACGGATTTTCTTGCCTTATGAATGAGTGTGAGTGTGTATCCGTACATGTGAGCGGCAGGCACATGACCTGTAATTGCTGCGATATGTTAAAGCTCAATAAGTTAGTATAGATCAGTTCAGGTCATGTCATTTGTTTCTTGTTGCAAATTTGTTTTTCTTTTAAATAATTGTGTAAGGTTTGACTGAGCATATCATTCTGTTAAATTTTTTGTTGTTTATTGTGTAAATGGTTTGGTTTTAAATGTTCAAATTTCTCTCTTGTGTATGTTCTTTCCCTTTTAAAGGTATGTGTTAGGCCTGATACAAAAGATATTAGAAATATCAGTTCACATTCAAAGAGAGAGAGACTATATCTTGATTCTGAGTGATGTCTGCATGCGCTGACTGTGTGTACGTACAAGGGACAATGCTATGTGAAACTCAGAAATGTTACCATGCAGGAACCCTTCATTTCCTTCCTTGTCAGCATGAGACATTTTTTGTGTTAGCTAGCTTGAAGGGCTTCCTGCTTTCGAATTATTTCCAATAACATTTTTAATTGTTTGAACAAGAAAATTTGCTAGAGACAAAATGCTAAGTCAAATGTCTTTCCACAAAATAGTGATGACAGCAGATGGATCGTATATATATATTGTACAAGAAACAGAGCACAATAAATGATGGATTGAAATGGATTTATTACATGAAAATCTGACCATACTTTCTTTCCTTCACCTCTCCCCTGCCCTCTAATGACATTGTTTCCAGCTCAGCTGACTCGATCGGACCAGTAGTCCGGAATCGGAGGGGGAAGGTCAGAAAGTGACGCCTACCCCATTGAGCACCTTATCCTTATTCAGCGTTTGGTTTTGGGGTTTTCGGCGTTTCAAGCCGCTTGAAAAAAACACAGTAAAAAGGGGGGGGGGGGTTGACCTGGCGTCGAGCAAAGTGTGGTGTGGACGGGCCGAACCGAGCAAGGCGCCCCGCCCGGCCCACTCCCCGTATCCGTATCGGCTCTGCCGCCCGGCCCGGCACAGGCTCGGCCCACAGGCAGGCTGCCGCCGGCACAGTGAGGCGCGCCGAGCCGAGCCACTCCGCACTCAGTCTACGACAGTCGCTGAGCAGAGCGGAGCAGAGCGGAGCAGAGCGCTCGCGAGTGGGCCGCGCCAGAGTCCAGCCGAGCCGTACGCGAGCCGAGCCGGGTCGAACCGGGCCGCGTCGCGTCGCGCCGTGGGCCAGCAAAACAATACCAAAACCAGTACCGCACCGCCACCGCCGTCGCCGAGTGCCACGCCACACCGCACTTCCACCGTCCGGACCCAGCCGCGCGCCGTGCCGCCCAGCAGTGACTGTGACGTGTCGGTCACGGTGCGCGCTGTGCCGCCAGCGACACGTGACACGACGTGACCGCGTTCAGCCCGTCCACCTCCAGGTAAGCGCCCCTCCCACCCCACTCCCAGCCTCTCCGCCTCCGGGGAGCAATCATGCTGGCTGCTCCATGCTCCATCAGTGTCGCGGATGTTTGCTCGGCTCCAGCTCCAGACCCCCGCCCTTCCCTTGTGTCCCTGGGCCCGGGCGCGTGCTGGCCATGGGGATGTTCTGGGAAGGGGCGGCGAGGGCGACGGCGGGAAATTGTCACCGGAACTTCAATCCTCATATACACTGTACACACAGTGGGGTGGGGCGTGTCTGGGCGTGACCCAGCCTCACGTCTCTGTCTCTGACAAGACGGGTCAGACCGACGGGACGGGAGGAGTAGAAGAGGCGGCTTACAGAGCGAGCCAACCGGTCCATCAAGGGGGTATTCACCACAAGAACACCTGTCTGAAGGGTACGGGGCACTCGGTGTTACCTGCGCTGTATTACGCGGGTCGAAAACATTTCAGAGCGTATTGTTATATTTTGGAATCAAACTACGAATAAATACCACGATGAACCTGATTCAGGTGAACAGGCTTGTGTGAGCCTGAATACCCGGCTATTATATACGGAAGTGAAGAGTGGATTACCCCATCGCCCATGTGCCAGCCGAACCCTTCATAGTGCACTTACTTATACAGAAACTAAAAGAAGAGACAGAGTGTAACGGTGCTAGAATATACTCACAAACCTCTGGTCACTGGATTGCCGCAGGGGCAGGCCGTAGGCAGGCAAACCCGCAGTACCGCTGCAGCATCTCCGCTACAGCCCTGACGTATGGAGCCGAGTGGGCGGGCTACAAGGGCCGGCGGCAACGGCAAGGGCGCTAGCGGTGCTATCCCGCTCATCACACCGACCATTATGACCCGATGAATGGTGGCGAGACAATCGCGCTCCAAATGGCGTGCAGGACGAGGGCCAACCCGACCCGCCATCTCCCTCTCACACTATTATTTGCCGTCTCTCTCTCTCTTCCCACTGCCACCGATCTTGTTCCCGGAAGAGGCCAGGGGCGGTTACAGAATGGTCTCTGCTGTAGACGATGTGCGGTTGCCTACTTGCAGAGAAGAAATTGAGCATGCCGAGCGCGCCTTTTGTCTTTTTCATAGCCATCCTGGAAGCACGTTTTTACCAGATTGATTCGGAAAATAACGGGAGCTCGTCGCCTGCGAAAGTTAGGGTAGACCACCCTGCAGTACGCAGTACACGCACGCATTGCTGGCAAACTGTTGCCTACCTATCAGGCGCTATGAGAGCTAGCATTGGCTGAACTTGATAGTTTCGAAACGGCAAATGAAGGGGGGCATACTTTCTGGATTATCTCTTTCTCAATGCATGGTATTGATTGGAAACATCCATGTGTGTTGTGCCTGTGAACCAAAGGCCAGGGTGTGCTGCATTCTGTTTAGTTTAGCTACACAGCGTGGCCAGTGGTCGCTGTGCCCCGTTGGAGCAGATGCATATACTAGCCCGTATGCGCACGAGCGGACGGGCTGTAAGGCGCCATTGCTAGGAACGATAGGCAAACCTGTCTGCACCCGCGCATGCGGGCTAGGATACGCTTTGGCTCCAACGGGGCAGACAGCGACACCCCTGTTTGGAACGAGCCGAGGTGTGTGGGTGTGGTGGCACTCTGGCAAACCCTGTGCTGTGCGGGACCACGACCACCGTTTCAAGATATGCTGTCTGAGCACGTCATGCGAAGGGCCTCTGATCTCTGATCAAAGCCCACGGTGTGGTGTAGCTACACGGCCTTGGGCAGTGTATGTGTAAGTGATGGACTATGAGGATCTCTACAACCAACACCATCTGTACTGAAAAGGGCTCGCACTCTGACTTCCAA
>NW_026267221.1:624714-625209 GCF_000697945.3 Frankliniella occidentalis
AGCAAAGTAATACAAGAAGTTTCCGTCGTGGGTCAATGTCAGCCGAATAGAACAAGTTTCGCGAAGGGTCAAATGAAAACATTTGTTGTTTATCAACAGCTGTATCGTTTCAAAAATTCCTTCTTTGTTTTACAACTATTTTGAACAGTGTGCCCTACAAGTAAAGGAGCGACCTTTTTCGCTCCGAGGAGAGCGATATCAGTGAAGCCAATTTGACGACTCTTGGGAGAGCGATATTAATTACATCGCTCGTTTGCAATAACTTTTCGCGACATTTTTGGTTACGAATAAGACAAATTTTGAGTCATTTTCGCAAACGTCGCTCGTTTATGGTCGTTTTTGCGAAATTTTCTGTTAAGAAGAAGACTCATGTTGAGTCATTTCGCAAAAATCGCTCTAACAGAGCGATGACGCCTATACGTCGCTCTATTCGGGAAAGAAAGGTCACTCTTCGTTTTACAGTGTGTCGTGTGTACCCCGAGGAAGGTAAATAAA
>NW_026267221.1:629007-630855 GCF_000697945.3 Frankliniella occidentalis
ACAGCCAGGATTTACGGTGTAGTCACTTCATGTCGACGCCTCGCGTTGCGGTAGTTATCGTGTGGGCCACATGGGTTATCTGTTGTCTTATTCGAGTCACCTGCACGCGGCCAGAGGCGGAGAGAGACAGTGAGAGTGAGAGAGCCAGAGTGAGACACAGAGATACACATACACACGGGTGAAGATTACCCAGAAAGTCGGCAAGTTGAAGCTCGAAGGCGGAGGCGGCAGGCGGCCCTAGAACCTGCGCGCCCCCGCCCGGCCTGGCCGTTCGAGCGTCAGATGCGGGCGGCTAGGACCGGGACGGGCCGCGACGGGCCGGTGCGTACCGGTGAGGTATTGCGACAAGATGCGACCGGCACCGGTTCCCAGCGGGAAATAGTGGAATCAGAAACATTTTCGATTGTCGTGTCGGAATTCGATAATCGACACTGATCCCAGTATCACCATTTTCCACTGGGAATCTGACATGTGGCATTCGTCATTTGTCATTTTGTCTTTTGAAGGTGTTGAAATATTATCTGTTCCTTTTCGGCCTTACAGAGCGCGTGTCTCAAGGCCGAGGTGGTGTTGTCGGCCACTCTTGACCGGTGTTCGGCAACAGGCGGTCCTCGCCTGGTCCTCTCGGTGCCTCGTTGTGTGTTGTGTTTGACAGGCCCCCTGCCCACACCCACCTCCGCGCCGTCGCCTTTCTCTCCTTTCAACAATTTGTGATCACTTTCTGTTCGCTTTTCCATTGTGTTTGATGACGCACTTTCACTGTAGAAAGATGATATGTTCAATCAATTTGATTACGCACGTTTCCTATCTATCCACACAGCAGTATTGGAAAGATTGTTTTTGGTCCCGTTTTAGAATTTTGGAAACGCCTGTAGAACTCGAGCTTCTTCCCATCGACACGTTTTTTGGAGACTGAACTGGAGATACTGTGCGCGAGCGAGAGAGATGGCCGAACCCCTCAGGGGACTAAGGGCTGATTGATTCTTGGCGACAAGGTTCGCTCCCACCCCCTCCCTCTCCTGCTCGGCCTCTGTCAACCTCAGGAGGCCCCTATATGGTTTGTGTCAGCCCCTGGCCCTTTGTGACTGGAAGGCTCTGTAGTCTCGTGTCCCTACCTTAGCCCAGTGTCACAATGTATACTGTAAAAAGCTTACCGTGAATTCCCCCTAAGCCGGTGAATTTTCCGTAAACGTTATTATTTGTGTAAAATTGGTCCAAAATATATATTAATTTACTACGTCTATAAAATTTATGAATTATTCCAATAATATAATTGCTCTCGATCTTTCTGTTCATGAGATCAGTCCAGCTTATTATTGTTTACTTCACTGCAACAGCTAGACGAAATTTTTTGAACGGCTCAGCTTAGTGCTCAGCAGGCTGCCTTAGTGTCCTGTCCTGCTCGCTGTCCAGCTCGCTGTCCAGCGCGGCGGGTGGCGGGTGTGGCGCCCCCATGCCAGCAGGTCCCCCAGCCTACCGACAGCAACTATAAAAGTTTACGGCCAGGGGCCGGGGGGTATGCCGCCCCCTCCCCCCGCCCTCGCCTGCGCGCCCCTTTCCCATAGTCCAATGAAATACGTCCATCGGAAAAACCGTCATGTAAGGTGTGGAGTGGGTTTGGACGTACTCGACTACATACGACCACATCTTTCTACTGTAATATTAACATTTAGTGGTGGTTTGTCCTTAAACATGAAAAAAATATTTCTAATGCTTTTTTTAAAACTTAGTTTAATCTTAGCTCGTCCTCAACAAGAAGTTTGGGGTGCTGGCTGGAAAGCACCACAAAGTTTTGATGCATTTTATTCTCGTAGAAGGACGAAATGATTCGACGTATTTCACTAAAAC
>NW_026267221.1:633038-634436 GCF_000697945.3 Frankliniella occidentalis
TGTCAACATTCCGCTGAAGGGAAGAAGGGAAGTGGCGAAGGCGAGGAAGCGCGCGGCTGGTGCGGCTGATGTTGTAGGAGGGGCATATTGCCCGCCCACGTGAACTCCACGTTCAGTCACCCCCACCCACAAGTGCGACAGATGGCAAACAATTCAACGGCGATAGTAACCAAAATTTGATGCACATTTTATTGCACGTGTGTCCGAGAGTAAAATCATCGCTCTAAGAATACACCGAAACTCACTCTGGATCGAACGAAAATGCAATAATAACAGCTTCACAGGTAGTGCGATTTATTTTTATTTTTATCGCTTCAAAGTGTGTGTAAATAATCGCGTTTTGCTGCGATGATGAATGTCAATTCAGTGTGATGTTTTTTTTTACATCGCTTCCACAGATGCGGTAAACTGTTCTAATCTCATTGAGTTATTGCGTTATTGCGTTGAATTCAAAGGCATTAAAAGTGACAGAGCACGCACTGGCATCGCTGGGCGCTGCGTGTGCTGCCGTGCACCCTGTGGGGTAGGCAGCCGCCGTCCACGCGTGCAGTCGGGTTGCCTACCCTCTCCCATGAAGGGGTTCTCCGAGCGCTTTGCCGAGGAGGAGCGAGGCGCTGCTGCCTCCGCCGCCGCTGCTGCTGCCGCTGCCGCTGTTGCTGCTCCGACTGACTCGGCTAAAGTGCAGGCAGGAAGCCCGGCGGGCCGCTGGTGGCGTAGCTCGCGCGTGTGAATGAGTGAGTTAGCGAAATACTATAGCAGGAGTGTGAAACCCAAACCACAACAGAGCATTTTTCTTTTTTGTAAACCATCAAAATGAAGAGTGTGTCGGTCTGGATGTGTCCAATAAACTCTACTCCCACAGTGGGAGATTCGAAATTGCTGCTCGCTATTTAGTACGAAGGGCGGTGGAATTCGGCGGTGGGGCTGGCTGGGCTCGGTGCTCGGTCGGCGGGGTTCATAACATTCGGAATGCCGCGGCCAATTCTCCACGAATTCCTGACCGCCAGGCATCAGGTCGGCCGCGGGGCGGGGCGCTGCGGGGTGCGGAGCTGGCAGAGGAGAGGCATGCGCGACGAATAGCGAATAAAACAGACCGCACTCCATTTGGCGGAGGAAGGTGGAGCCAAGCGAAACAGTCCATTTGTTTACGCCAATAACTGGCGGTGCGTCGGAAGAGTGTTCGCGTGTGTGTGTGAGTGAAAGAGAAAGAGCGGAGATGTGAGTATCGGAGGTTAGGGGGAGAGAGATAGATATGTTGCAGGTGTGTGCGCAAAAGAGTGTGGTGTTTCCCCTCTGCAGGTGAGTGACGAGGCGGCCGCTGCTTGTGAGCGAGCAATCTGTCCGAGCGGGAAAATAAGAGAGCGCGCACACACACCAAACACACTGATTCTCCCCCTC
>NW_026267221.1:635378-639575 GCF_000697945.3 Frankliniella occidentalis
TGTTGTGTCCTCCCATCACCTCTATTTTCCGAACGGATAGACGATGGACTTGAATCGGGAGGCGGTACGGGCGTGAAGCGGGGTAACTTTCCTCGGACTCGTTGCCATGGTAATTAGTCTTATGTTTATCAGGCGGGGGACCCTGAAGTGGGGGAAGTGGCGTGACATACGGGGCGTTGTACTCAAAATGAAAACGACACATCACTCGCAGTTTCCCTCACATATTTTTAAAACCATAAATTTACCGATGTTGGCGGAGTAATAAGCAAATTAAATTGCTCCAGCAGTCCTCCAAAAGTTTATCCGTCACTCTGTCATCACGATATCTCAAGAACATATCAAAAGACTAGACTAAAACCTTTAAGGGTCACTTAATATTATCAAATAAAGACGCAGACGCGGGGCACTGTAGATCAAAAATTGGACAACCCTTTCCTTTTTACGGACAAAGTAGTTACCATTTATCGACTTAATTTTCAATATAAACCTTCTCCCAAGGGTTGGTTTGTAATAGAGGCATTGTCATGTTTGTATTCCAACCGTTTTGTTATATGAAGAAGCCGTTCGTGATATTAGACCGTCTGCATGCCATTCTTTGTACCACACTTTAGTACCCGTAAGTACATGTGTTTTGACTGTGTATTCAACAGTAAACAAATATTTCCCAAAACTGTACTGCCACTGGCTCAAAACAGAACTGACGAGGCCTGTAGCATATGTCGTGCCAAGGAGGTGGGCCAGCCTACCGGTATAGCTTATCAACATTCTCTATTCTCTCTCGTCCTGCTCCACCTCCCCCTCTCCCCATACTTCAGGCCCACCCGCCCGCACCAAAACGTTGCCCCCTTCCTCTCTCCCCTCCCCACCCCCAACCAGGTTGTGATAAAGTGCACTGTGGTTACCTGCATTGCGAGTCCTTGTTGTTACCATCACTGCACTAAATGAAGAAACAGTTGTAAATTAAAATCATCGTTGATGATTTTCACTATATGGCTCGTGTTTGTTGTACAACAATCACAGTTGTACAATTAATACTGAACACTTTTACGCGCGACACCAGTTTTCTTTAAAAATAGGGCTTCTATTTGGCATCTTTTTTTCTCGTAAAACGTGCCAGTAGTCGGTGCACGACACAGACACCGTCGTCTCGTCTGCTCGTGGCGCGGCCAGGCCTCCTTCTGTTCTGTTTCCTCCCCGGCCTCTGAAGTCCGCTGGCTCTTTGAATCAGCCCCCACCCCCTTCACATTTCCAGTGCTTTGCGCGAATCAGTTTGCAATCGGATTTCCGGTCGGGCGCAGACCATCGGCCAACGAGAGAGAGGGAGAGAGGTAGGGGGAGACGAGGAGAGAGGGAGACAGACAGAGAGATGAGGCGAAGACTTTGGAGCCGAGGGGGAGGCGAGCGGCGAATGAGCACGCGTGGAGCGGGTACGAGACCATCAGCAGGGAGAACGCGGATGCAAAGCAGAAAAGGCGCAATGGGGGGAGTGAAGTTAGGGGGAGCGGGGGGGCACCGCAGACACAGTTGGCTTGATTGTCTTGCGAACGCGTCTACAGTTACAGTTCTGTGGTCACAACCACTCCAAAACTATGCCGCTCCGCGCGCTCCACCCGCCCGTGATGATTCCCGGGCGATGACCTCGCGTCCAGCTCCGGCCTAACCCCACTGCAGTACGCTCGGCTCGATCTTGAGGAACCACTGGGCAAGGGTCATCACAAGCTTTGGGATGCCTTCTCTGGCGACTAAGGAAAAAAAAGGGAGTTTAAAGGAGAAGAAGCGGTGAGAGTTTTCAGTACCTAAGAACAAGCGCCTGGTAGTTAGGCAAATCCTTGCTGTAGAGGGCACTGGAGCTTCGCGGGTTGGCCTATCCCGTGGTCGGCAGGGGTTTAGCCCAACGTGCATTGTGCCGGGCGGCGTTGGCTTTGCGTGGACATTTCTCTCCCTACATTTTCTGTTTTAGTACTTGGTATGTTTCTAGCCTATATTTCTTGTGAGTGTGTTTGAAATATTTCAGTAAATTTGCAATACATACAGTGTCGAATCACTAGTAAAACAAATGTAGGATATCCTACCTTTAAAAGGCGTTAAAGCTCCAAAGGCATTACAATTTATGTTTTTTCGAAATATTTCTTTCCCATGGAACTACATATGATGGGGTTCTGTTCAAAACTGGAATAGATTGATTTCATTTTTTGTACTTTTTGACTTGCTTTTCATTTGCAGACCGCTTATCTGAACCCTATCACATGTAAACTCGTTTGACGCGGAATTTTGTGAGGAATTCGATAATGAATCTCAAAACACGATTGGTTTGCTCATATAGAAAATATTTTGAAGAAACTGAAAATATACTCTGTAGCGCCCCTAAAACGAGTTCAACACCCCTGGAAAGGTAGGACATCACACCTTTGTTTTCCAGTGATCAGACATAGGTAAATAGTATTATTTGTCAGTGTTTTGTGCGAGGTGTTTTGTCATCCTTTCTAAAGCAACCTCTATTTACAGAAAGAGGAAAAGTGGCCTGGTTTAATTCAAGAAGTAACGTGGCAGCCGAAAAGTTTTGCACTCGCACTTACCATACCACTGGGCGAGGCGAAGAGGCTACGAGGAGAGGTGGAGAGGTACTAGTGTCAAATGTCAGATAGTGTATCTTGTCATTTTTAAAGCAGGCTCCCCCTCCCATCTATTTGCAAGGAGGAAAATTGGCGTGTTGAGTGGAAGTAAAAGTCAACCTCACCGGAACCGAACTGTTCTGCACACGTCATTACCATGGCAATGCGGAGCGGGTCCAAACCAAACACGCCTCTGAGTGCACGGTGCTGTAGCTGGCGCGGCGTGGCGCGGCGGACGAGCTGGTGCCGCCGGTCTCGGGTGGCAGGGGGCTGCGCGGGGGTCGCTAAGCCCTTCCAAGATCGGGTGAACGGGGCAACTAACTAGAACAAGCTGGGAGCCGCCAAGGCCAGCGGACGCCCAACGCCCCTCGGGGCCGGGCTTCACTGAGAGTTGGCGTGACAATCTCTCATACCCTGCGAGGATTTCTCAATGAAATGTTGAGAGGGGGAGAGGGAGGGTGAGAGAGGGTAAGTGAAATCTCAGGTCTCCCTCACCTTCGGTTGGCAGTGAATCCTATGTTCTGAGCGCGTTTCCTATCATCCTGACCCATACCATAGCTGACCCTATTTCCTGTGACCCTAAGGCTCGTTTGAGATGCGGGGTCTGCGCCGAGCCGTGGGGCGGAGGGACATGTGCGCCCAATGAGAGCGCCGTACGCCGCGGCACGTCCGCGTAGCCCGTGTGCGTGTGTGTGTGTGTGCGCGCGAATGTGTGTGTGTGCGTTAGTGCGTATTTGTGTGTGGTCCACGGCCCGGTTGGGTCGTGTGCATCTCGGCGCCTCTATTTATTTAACCGCACAGGCTTCTGCAAAGACCCCACAAATTTCCAGGGAGATTCGAACACAATTGAGGTCCTTGAGGTGCCTTCGACGGCCTTCTTCTTGGATTTTCTCGGACTTAACATGACAAGTCCCACTACTTTCCAAACACTCATTTGAAAAAAACATAATCAAAACCACCCCTTGGACCAAAGATGGACAAAGAGGAGGCAGGCACAGCTGAAAAATCGTCCTCCCCCGTTTTTCGCGTACTTTCATCCTCACCCACGCAGGGCAGATCGATATTCACAAAGTTTTTAAATCCGCGACTTACATTCGGAACTCGCGGATCAAAGATTATCTCCATGACGTATCAGTTTTCAAGTTTCTTTCAAGGACGTCACTGCTGGGCTTTGGTAAGGAGTGAAGAAGGGAAGGCAGCAGAGAGGAAGGACGCTGCAAATTGCTTACGAAGAACATATTCGTAATGCAAACCAAAAATTTCTTAAGAGGAATTTTGAAGCGTTGTAGTACGAACTTATTCTTCGTAAGCTTACGAATTACAAATTATTCGTAATAAAAACCGATTGTTCGTAAGAACTGCCCTAACTTTATAAACAATTGCTTAATTGCAACACAGACAATTTCTTCGCTACACAAGTAACGAAAATTGTTTTTAACGTTGCAAAGCAATCATTTCGTAAGCATTTTACAGAGCACCCACAAGAGGGGTGTTGAAAAAAACAGGGCAGTGTGGGTTAGAATGTAGTTTTCTATTGGAGCTTTGAGAGACGCAGAATGTCGAGGAGCATAGAGAAGACAGTGGA
>NW_026267221.1:645459-650625 GCF_000697945.3 Frankliniella occidentalis
TAAGCCCTCCCCCTCTTCCGACCCGGCAGCAGCCTTTCCGCCCCCAAATGTTTTTCTTTTGTTTTGGCGTGTTGATTCCTCTGGACTCAGCTGGGAGGTTAACCGCGATATGGACGGACGCCAGCAGCATAAGGGAGGCATGCTCAAGACACGGACGGCCTGAGCCGTGAGAGGAATGCACAGCCCTCATTTTGTATGAATATAAGTAAATTTAAAATCCGTGTTCGACAACTTTTCAAAACGCTACCGTTGGCAACTTCCATTTTTTAAGGCATTAATCCCTGATGCAAAAGCCCTAATGGAACTCCAGGACTTCTCGCAATTCAATTCTTACGAGCCCTACACTAGGCTCGGCACTCTCACTTCGGCGCCTCGCTTTCTCCAGGGGAGCGAGCGATGGCGTGGGAAGGGGTGGTCTGCGTTGGTGTGTCCCCATCGGCGCCCTACTTTCTTCCTTTTACTGTTAGTGCCATGCCGCCCCCTCCCTACTCCCTCATCCCAATCGTCCGTCCCCTTCCTGCCGCCCCGGCCGTCCCGCGTGCTTTTTGGTCTCATCGGATGTGTCGTATCTGAGAACGGCGCGGTTGCTTTTCGTGTGTTGTCGCTTCAGGGGTGGGGGTGGTATTGAGTTCGGATTGTTGTAAGATGTGATTATTTATCTCCTTATTGTATGAAAATTATTTTGTATCGACCAAAAAGAACGTCTGTGTGTGTTATTAAAACAAAAAGATTCATTCGGATCACGGGAGCTCAGCGCCTGCGAAATGTGGGGTAGGCCAACCCGCACTACACGCATGCATTTCAGGCAAGATGTTGCCTATCTACCAGGCGCTATGAGAGCTTGCAGAGGCTGGCAATATCTTTTTGAATTGCTCTTCTTCCAGGCAAAATTTTTTGCATTCAATAGAAACAAGTGCGACACCAAAAGAACACCAGTAGTTAGAGTTCACGAAAGAAAGCTGCACTTTCGGTATACATGGAGGGCGCAAAGTTTGCGGAGTCGTTCATGTTCTACATGCATTCTTCCTGTCTTTCGTGCGCTTCCATGCCACCCACGCACCCCGTTGCCCTCCTCCCTTCCCCCTCGTATACTCCAAACCAGATGACGTAGTGGACACGCGAGAGGGGCGTAACGCAATGAGGTTGGCGCGCTACCCCTCTTCCGCCTCCTCTCTCTCCCCGTCCCCGTCCTTGTTTGTCGTCAGCCAGTGGTATGTTCATAAGGGAATTGGCTAATCCACCCGGACACCGGCTGCTCGCAAAACGCACTGCTGGGCCGACCAACACTCGCAAACACTAGGCCGTCATCAAGGACATTTGCGTGGTTCGGGATACTGTCTACTGACTGCATTATCGATATAAGGCTATCACTGTGAAAAATTGTCGTACCGGGTACAGGAAAATTTTCCATGGGAGAAGTCGTACAAGTACAACCTAAAATTGTACAATTTACTAGCCCTATGTATCGACTTGGAATCGAATATCGAGCGACAGTGGGAGGTTGTTCATGTACGACTCGTATTGTAAATGGCAAATTACAAAATATATCGTACATCTACAAATATATTTCTTACAGTGTATGAAAAACCATTCGTTCACTGAAAAACGAAGTAAAGCCTTTTTTGTGGACACTTTTTTTCGTTTGCTCGTCCAATAATTGACAGTTTAGAACTGTATGATGAATTTTAGAACTCTTTTTTAGAATGTCAGTCTAGTGACGGAACGTTGTTAGGAATATTACCATGACTAACCCCTCCTTCACTGTTAAAAATTTTGTTGTAAATTTACAACACATTTGATGTAAAGTTTGATAGCAACAAATGTTGTTAAAAAACAACACATGTTGTAATCCAACAACATTCACCAAATTTCCTGAAACGAATTTTCATTCCAAAACAGTGGTCATTTACTTTCGTCTGCACCAAAAAAATTGTAATAAAACAAACTTGTTTGTTCTGTAACGATACATATTGCTATCAAACTTTACAACGATATTGTTGTCGTTTTACAACATGGTGAAACGTGGGAATCATTGTTATGGACCACTGCAGGCAAAATAGAAGGAATTTTGCCACGTGCCAATAAAAACGAACGATGTTGTTTCTTTAACACACTAGTCATTACAAAGGGTGTGATAAATTTACAATTTTTTTTTAACAGTGTTTATTGGTTATTTCGGTTCATACTGTATTTTAGTCCATTCGCACGACTCTTAAATTGTATTTTAAAATTCGCGCTTTTCTTCGTCTTGTCCATTTGCCTGGCTTTAATAGGGTCTTTCTTCTGACTGTTTTTGGCTCGCGTTGCTGGCCCGGGGCCAGAATAGGGGCGGGTAGGGCACCGCTCCTTGTTTAGTGGCGTAGGAAAGAAATATGCGAGAAAGGAAGACCTTTGTACTCTCCTTGAGTGTGAAGGGGGTACTGGAAGAGAGGGAAGATGGCCGGAGGTGACTGAAGATCTTGCCGTCCCCCTCCCAATTTCTCCCCTCCTTGCCCGCACGTTCCTGTCCTTGTTCTTCACTCTCCCCTAGCGCCCTCTCATTCGGTCTGCACGGAGTGGAACATGGCTTCATTCTCGTCTGTCCCCGGTGGGCGGGCAGGTCCTTGCAAAGGTCTTGCCGATCGACAAAAAAAGTGTGGCTGCCCTGTCATTTTCGACCAGGAGATAGTCCCGTAGGCATCATAGGCCTAGTCTTTCTGAATGTGCAAGTTCTTTCGGGACCATATTGGTCTAACATGGTATAACTGTCTACCCTTTTTTCAGTGTAATTTTGGTTAGGTTCTGCTTTCCATTTTAAATTAACGTTACATCTTCATAACTCCATAATTGTGAAAAATTTGTAAGTCGTCCCTGAAAAGCACCTTTCTTAAACTAACAACAATTTCATAATTTTATTTGCATGCGATGGTGTTAATATACGACAGGCTGCAAATAAATGAGAAGAAAGATAAGATGCTGCTTCGCTGCTTTCCCTAACATGGCGTCCAGCGGCCGTCGTTGGAGACGAACCAATTATCTCGCCAATTAATTGTAGGTAATAAAAAGTTACAATTTAAATTCATGTAGCCTTCCGATATTTTAACTCAATTTCTTCCTTAAAACCTAAGATTTTTTTACAGTGGGTTGCACAATTGATACCAACTGGGAAATCATTTCTCTCTCTCCGAGGATACTCCTCACCCTTCCCCCAAAAAAAGAGAAACAATTTTGACAGCCGTTTCCGGACTCTGGACCCGGTGGTGCAGCGTGTGCGGCGCGTTCACTCGTGAAACGCCCTGACAGATCGCTGAACCCGGCTGACGTTTTGGCGGGCGCGGCGGCGCCTGGGGGTTGGGGGATGGGCCCGATGGGGTGGGGAGCGTGGTGGAGCGCGCTGGGGAGCAGTCGAGCGCGGCGGGCTGCCTACCTCCCCGGCGTCCCGCTCACCGCAGATAAGGCGGAGAGGGCGCTTTCATTAAACGTCCAATACAATGGATAGCTTTTCCACCCTTCCCTTGTCTTCCCTTTCCCTTCCCCGTCCGTCCCCATCCCTGCCACACAAAAGCCAACGAAGAAGAAGAGAGTGGAAGCGTCGCAGCGGAACTCGTAACGCGCGGAGGGGAGGCGTGCCGGTCCGGCTCCAGCCCGACTCCCACCCGACTCCTGCCCGACTCCTGCCTGACTCCTGCCCGACTCCTGCCCGACTCCTGCCCGACTCCCGCCCGACTCCTGCCCGACTCCTGCCCGACTCCAGCCCGACTCCAGCCAAACTCCAGCCACTTAAACTCGTCTGCAGCCCCAGACCAGAACACTGTAAGAAATATCGTCGTAAATTTCCAAAAAAAATTGTAAACTTGAATTATAATGAAAGTTGGAAATTTACGACAGCACATTTTTTACTCGCCAAGGGATTTGAAGTCGATACATGCTGCATGTATTTTTACGATTACAAATTGTAATTTTACAACTTGCGTCAAGGAAAATTTTCCTGTAAACCTACCTACTTTTTTCACAGTGAACCAGACCAGCTTCAGCTCGATTACAGCCCCACTCCAGCCGACTAGGAATACCAAAGTTTTGCTTCGAAAAGTGGCCACAGAGTTTCCACTGACCCTGCGTGACAAGTGACAAGATAAAAAAATGTAAAGTGACTTTCGACAACGAAAAAGTGTGTGACAACCGGCGACAACCTCATATTCCACTGTGTTGTTACGCTTTGCTGTGCGACGTGTCCCACAAAATAATAATTTTTAAAAATAGACTAGTGTCACACTTCGTTTTCGAACAGCCTGGCTTTGCCAATGCGAGGTAACTGAACGCAACAGCTGGCTCCATCGAGAGTTTTTTTTCTTTGTTTTTTCAGATAAAATGTACATTAAATACATGCACTCTGAACAGCAAGGGACGTGTATACTGTAAGATGCATCTGTGAGCTATCGTGATAAAGCTAAATTACCGTCCAACATCATCATCTGCTTTCACAAACAGCTTGGTGATCGTTACTGTTTCACCTTTTCACCCTGCCCTGCCCTCGATGTACCCTGCCCTGCCCTTCTCCCGACTGACACAGTCGCGCCGTTGGGCGAGGGGACACCCCGCGCCGGGGGAAAGGGGTGGCGTAGGCGCGGGGGAACGGGGTGGTCGCCGCTGAGGCGGTTGCCATGCCGACAGCGAGCCGGCACACGGATAATGCGTGGAACGAGGACGCCCCCTCTCACCGCCCCTCCTGTGGGTCCCTGTGGGTTGTGGGTCCACGTCGGTTCCGGTGGTTCCGGTGGTTCCGGTGGTTCCGGTGGTTCCGGTGGGTCCCTTGCTGTACCTTTCGCCACTCCGATATCAACCATTTTCACTGCCACTGCATCTTCTTGCATCCTTCACCCGATGTCATTCTGAATTCCTCACACACATCAGCACAACAGGAACCTTATTACTTTGTCCTCCCAATATAACACGGGGAAAAGATCAAGCCTTTTCATAATTTGTCCAGCGCCTGGTCTGACGCACGCTGCCGCACGCGGCTTCCGGTCCCGGGAGGACAACTTTTATGCCCCCCCCCAATCCAACTTTCTTGTTTCCTTCCTCCTCCAGATAACGGAACTCATCTCCTAATCCGCCGGCCGGTCCACTGATGCAAACCTGGCGCGGACAACAAGGCCTGGGGGCCTCTGGGGGCGGCGGGGCGGGGGC
>NW_026267221.1:652345-655016 GCF_000697945.3 Frankliniella occidentalis
GGGGGGAGACCTCAGCGAAGTACAAGAGCGTGACCTGTGGAGGCACCACAAAGACTTTGATGAAAACGAAGTTGAGTTTAATTTGTCAAGGCTCGAGGTAGTTCTGCTTTTATTTCCAGTAAAAGTACACTGGAAACGCATGTGTGTGAATGTCGCACACTTGCAGGTGTGTGAATATCCATTCGTACACTTACGGGGGTAAACGTGTGAATTTTGTAGGAAAAATTCACACGTTTACCCCCTTAAGTGTACACATAGATATTCACACACTTGCGTTTCCAGTGTCGTAAAGCGTTCTGTAATTTGTGAACCGTCTTCTAAAACCAAGGTGAGAAATCATTCTCGATTGTTTTTAGGCGTGCTCTTAAAACGCTTTCCTTTGAAAAATGAGACAAGAAGATTGCCCGGCTTCCAAAACTTTCCCATTCGTTCTGAGTTTTCAGAAAGTTTTTTGGTTTTTATTCTCAAAGTGGCTAAACATTTAGAGTAAAAATAGACCCCTTGTCCTCCGTAAACCAGTGGTCTATAGATGTTCCGGTTTCTACTTATAGCGCGCACTGTCGTGTTTGTCGGACGTCCTCCAGGCCACTGCCGGCCGGGGGACTCGCCTCTCTGCGCTTCACCCCTCGCCGCACCAGGCTGCAGTCCCGTCGCACTAGCGTGCACAGCGGCCGGCCTATCCTCCAGGGGACTCGGCTCTCCGCACGTATAGACCCAGGACCCAGACTTGTTGCGTTTGCTCTATTTTCTTGGAGGCCTGAATATCTCACGTCAAGTCAAAGAGTGTGGCTGAACAAGAACATACTGTCCCTGTCACTCTGAAAACCAACTGTAGGACAATCAGTCGCACTGTTGCCACAGTAACAGATAATTTCTACTGATGTTATACCGACAGTAGTAGGAATGTACCACTGTTACTATTAACGTAAATGCCCACTGTTACCAACAGTGGCGATTTTGTTCTGATGTTGTGTCCAGTGGGACTATTCTATCGTTGAATATGCATAGCTGGTGTTTCTCTTCCTTAGACGTCGGTTACACTTTTTTGTAGACGCCACTTTGTCGAATTATCTTTGTCAGTGCTAAATTGTAGATAGGTCAGCTGGGTGTGGGTCTAAACTTTCGTAGTAGTTTTTCAACTCGCTTTATCTTTTCATGCAGGTCTGCTGCTCGTCAAAACTGTCGCACGGTCTGAAACGTGATTCATTTCCACAGTGACCGCTGACGTCCGCCTGATGGGCGCGCTCGTCGTTGTCTCGGTTAATTAATTTAAGTCTTCAAAATGTCGTGGTGATTATTTAGAACTCGCCATTTGCATACTCGCACTAACGAGGGAGTGGCGTGGCGTGGTGCCGTTACCAGTATAGTCCGTTTGGCGGCACGTGGTCGGCCTGCTCCCGGGAGGCGCGACGCGGCGCGGGGTATCGTCATCCAGGGATACGCCCCGCTTCGAAGTTGGAGTAGCGCCGGGCCAAACCGTTCTACTACGTCCAAAAACTTAGGGGGTTCCCAAGAGCGTTGCGGCAGCTCGTCTTTATTCAAGCGTTAATGCACTGGAACGTATGTCACGACGCAGAGCCTTTGGCTTGAGGTGCGGAAAGGATTTGCGGAGGAGACGGGGGGTTCTTTGCCGGCGGCTACTACGAGCACTCGACTGAGAAACTCAACAGGTGATCTCGTGTGAGTCGTAGACTCTGCGGTCGCCTCACTGAGTTGAGAGAGCCACCGAGAGAGGGCGCCCCGCTCCGCCATGCCGGTGTTGGTGATGGCAGTGGACTATGAGGTATGTGTGTATAAGGCTCACTGACCAAACCGAACGCCAATTATTGGCGAGTGAGCACTAGCGGTCAAATTCACCTCCAGACTCTTCGAGTGGAACGATTATGGCCGGGTAATTAATTTTATTCGAATGGATATTTTGTATTTTCATTGTGCTAAATAATGCTTGAGGCGCCGTGCGTCACGACTCGCGAAGGTGCACAGATGCGGGCACCGTGTGGAGCAGTCGTTGAAAAAGGCAGTTCGCAGTTTAATTTAACTTTTTTATTTTTTTTATGCCGGCGGCGAAATGTCAGTGGCCGGGAACGACCGCTCTGGATTCAAACAGCCGTCGTCATGGTAACAATAAGACTTGGGCCGGGGTGGGCTCGTTCCTGTTTTATCTCACCCATCGCCCCGTCCGGGAGAAAGGAAGGAGCAGAGCAAAGGAGCGGGCTTTGCTGTGAAATGCCCCTAAGTGCCCATTTTTGACCTCGATAGACGTGATTTCCTCCTTTCACTCAAAAAAACAAAAGGAGAGGCTTTGGTTTACAGCGTGAGTTTTGATTTGCGTTGAGGAGTTCATTCTAGGTCTGACAATCTGCCTTTCCACTCTACCCCTCCGTCTCTTTTCCCATTTTCCTTTATTGTTGACAATTGGAAAAATTGACTTTCATCCAGAAATAACTTTTGCGTGATTGTCTTAGCAGCGTGTATAAGCAGAAAACTGCAATGGTACAACCTACCAGCCCACGCTTCCATGTTGTCCACATTCTATCCCGCATCCCCACCCCACCCCCAACCCAACTCCTTGTTCACTCCCCATCTCCCCCGTCCCGCATCTAACCCACCCCCTTCCTGCTTGCATCTCGAAATAGCGGCATACCAGCCGCATGGACCACGTTTAGAGAAA
>NW_026267221.1:657191-658678 GCF_000697945.3 Frankliniella occidentalis
GTGGAGTGTGGAGAGGGAGGGAGAGAGGGGGAGACGCGCCCGGGCGGCGTGGACACGGCCATGGGACGGCTGATAAGGGCCGCGCAAAAATCTTCTCTCTCCCCCTCACCCCCTCCTCAAGCGGGCCACTTTTCACTTTTTAGTCGTGAGGGCATCGTTCTTTGTCTATCTCCAGTGTGACGGCGTCACTGGCGGCTGCGCCACGTGGCGCCGCAGCCCCGCGCCGCTTACGTCCCGGTGCCACTAGATGTGCCGCCTCCTCTCACGGCTGCCATCACTGCCACACGAGTGGAAAAGAAAGGGAGAGAAAAAAATCCCTGCCGGTGTTTGATGCTCTGTATGTGTGGTCTCGCAGTGATAACGGGACAAAGCGTTCCGAGGAGCTTCCCGCCTCTCCACTCCACCCCCCGGGCCTCCTCTTCTCCTGTCAGCCTGCTGCATCTTGTCTCGCTTTTACTCGACGCCCGCCGCACGACATCGGTTTTATCTGGAGCGGCTGCGTTATCTGCTCCATATTTCGCAATACAGTAGTAGTACGCAGTTAGAGTCACGCCTCTTTGGTTTTGTTGGTAAACATATCAATGGAAATGTCTTTCGTGGCACCTCTTCACACGTTTTTATTGTTTCACGTGGGCTGCTGTTACAGTTTTGTCTTTGTCGCAAGCGATGGCTCCCGATTGTCTAGCCAACCATGGCGTGTGTTTATGTGGTACGTCAGTGCCTCAGGTAGAACGAGATATAAGCTTATATTTGATATTCTTTACGTCACGACAGTTTATGAACTGTGCCTTTAGGCATCTCACTCGTACCTAACCATAAGATAACATAAATATCTTACCTCGTTTCTTCTTATGGAGCAAAGGGCGCTACGCTATTTGAAGCTCACCAATTATTATTCATCTTTTTCAGCGGTGAGTCTGGTCGTCCCAAAATTGCTTTAGGATTGCGAAATAATTCATGTGTAGAGCGCGGTGACGACACGAAGCGGCAAAAACAAAACTGTGTCCAAATAATGAGGTTATCGTGGAACATGACGGAGGGGGTGGGGTAGCTGCTTGTAGTTGGCAGTTGAAGAATCTTGCCCGGGCCATTGCCACACACACCACTCAACTCGACTGCATACCACCTACCTATGCACCTTTTCTTTCTTCTTGCCACATATTTTATCTTTCCGACTTTGACAGAGATCTTCTCTTTCTGGATATTTCCGGGAGGAAAAGTTTTGTGATGCTGCGGGCGGCATTGTATTACTGGTCCCTCGGTATGTATTTTGCCCGTTCAAACCGAAGCGTGTGGTTGGTGGAGCCCATTCGCGCCGCCTCGGGGCAAGAATCTGGAGCGATTGGTCGTAGTGTGTACCGATACTTATGGGGGGCGCGCGGCACTCACGTCGAGGCCGTACCCCGTACCACGCCGCGGATCGATGCCGCGCTTCGATAGTATCGCTAGGTGCGTTATCCTCATATCGATGGCTCGGCCCCGACCCG
>NW_026267221.1:658728-665318 GCF_000697945.3 Frankliniella occidentalis
CCTTGCCATGACCCATATCTTCCCTCCGACAAATGGCCGTTTGGCACACGGATCTGACTGATGACTCCGCTCTAGGTCTGCTCTCTTCCCCTGATAGGGTTGGTCACGGCCTGCACGGCTCCACGCGGCACCTAGCGTGCTCCATATGCTACTCGCAACGTGACCCCGCGTCCGCCCGTCCGCGTCCACCCGCTATCGTCGCAGTGACAGCAATAATGAAACAGATAACGCCGATAGTGCCACACTGTTGCAGCTGTTGGCCTGTCCGGATCCGCCACTCTGTCTCAAGCCACTTTCAAACGGCTCCGAGTCCGATACGACATTTTGCTTAAACTCTATCATAAGAGTACCAAACCTGCGTCCGTCCTCTTTGCGAATCCAATAAGAAGTTCACACTGTTTTACAATTGAAATTTTCTTATTGTTAATTTTCTATTACAAACCCGTCGTTTTCGAGGTCGTTTTAAGCAAAATACGAAGGAAACATCGTTCGTTTACGAATTGCTTCGTAAAACCAATCCTGTAACAGAAAAGATTTAAATATATACTTTGCCAAAAATGTGTGAGCCGAGAATTCGAAAATCCATTCAGAGCTGCAGTTTAATCTGAGAATCTTGACTCAAAAGAAATCTTAATATATCATCGTTTTGAAACGATATGAATCATCTTCTGAAAATGTTTCCCTAAACTGATCCCTACGCAATATATTTGTAGCTTTACGAAATAAATAGTAAACTGACAATATTTTCTTACATTATTTCCTAACTAAAATTTCATCACAAATTTTGTCGAGATTTTGAGAAGACCTTTTACAGTGCTCGTATCTTTTTGTTGCTGGGTTGACTTTTTTTTGTCAAATGAAGGGTTGATGCTCTTCTAAGCCGGACTATTTTTCTGGTTATTATATTGTACCGCATGCGGGCTGTCTTGCATACAGCACCCCCCCCCCCCTCCGCTCGTGCCTTCAGGCCCCGTGCAAGTATGCAACCCTTCCGCTCGCTTGCATCCGGTACAGTATAACCAGAAAAACGTCCGGCGTAGAACAACAACAGTTAGAACGCCGTACTCTTGTGTTCGCACTCTGCAGGGTGCCTCTCGCCCATTCGAGGCATTGACGGCGTACCTCTTGTTGTGTTGCAGGCCGGGACAACAACGGTGCGCGAAACCAGCTCCTCAAAGTGGCGGGCGCCGGGGGCCGCAATGCCTGCGCGGGGGTCGGGCCAGGGGTCGGGCCGGGCACGGGCCCGACACACCCCCTGGTGCCGCCCCTGCTGCCGCCACTCTCGACCAGCTCGCCGCCTACCCCGGCACACCCCTCGCCGCCCGTGCTCTGGCGATCGCGCCGGAAACCAGGTAAGTCATGTTGGCAGTTGGCAGCCCTGAGGTTACGGCATCGAACGATTTTGACGGAGACCTTAGGGTGTCCCATATCCCCGTGCATTTTGAGGCTAACTTGTGAAAGGGTTTATGGAAAACTCTGTTCCTGAAAATCAAGTGTGAGCTCAGTCAACAAGTTCCGAACTCCGAACACTTCCATGGTATTGCACCTCACTTGCAACCAACTGCAATAACACATGTTGGTCACACTTACAAGTGCGAGACCACACATGTGCCACACTGTTAGGGGGTCTGTGCTGCGGGCGCCTCTTTCCGCTGTTGTCTCAGGCTCTGCGGCACAGACGGTGGTGCATTGATTCGCAGATGGAACACAATTTCGCTTTCTTTTATTCATAGAAAAGTTAAGGTGAAGGTAAAAGAGTGGACTCGGCGCCACCACGAGGTTGTCGCGCTCTACCGAGAGAACGTAACATGTACAGACTGACTGTATTCCAAGTACTTACTGCACTCGTTCTGCGCTCTTGTAGCCTCGACGACTTGCGCCCGCCGAGTTCACGGCTGCCAGTTTACGTGAGCAAACGAATGACTGAAAGAGTTTGGCAAGGAACTCGTCCTCCCGCACCCACTACCCCTTCTCCCACCCCTCGCCATTTCCCTCCGCCCGCTATTTTCCCCCCTTAGGAGAGAGAAACCTCTGGTGCCAGCGCGGCGTGGCGACAGGGGTGGGTGGGCCCCTCGGCGTGTCCCGGCGGGGCGTGGAGGGCGTAGCGGTGGAGCTTGGCGTGGCGTCACCGGCCCGAGTTATGGGCGCAGACGGTCTAGTGGGTGTGCCCCTCCACGCCCCGCCACACCGAGTACAGTGCCTTCTGCAACTCTGCGCGCCCCAGGCCGCGGACCTCCCAGCCGCGATGAGCTGCTAGCCCGCCCTTGGTGCCACTGGGGTGCAATCTGGAACATAAACATAACGTTTTTATTGTAGAGCAACAGGCTCCGATTAGAAGAGGTGCAGCCTCCCTTACTGTTTGGCACTAAGCAAGCAGCACACATGTTAGCTGGTTACACACTTGAGAAGGGTTTGCTTGCTATGGTCCCCCAGCTCCCGGCGGCGTTCAAGGTCCTTCGCGACAAAAAGGTCGACTAGGGCATCCCTGCCAGACACGAAATGCCGTCGTTTCCCTTGTCGCGGCCACTACTGCTGGGCCCGGGGCTTTGGCGATCCAAATCGCTCTAGGATCGGCGGCGATTTCTGGCAGGCATCCAAGCTGCGCCCCCGCCCTTCCCGTCTCTCCCCGCCGCACCCTATCCTGCCCCGCCCCACCCCGCTTTTATGACCACGGCGCTAGTCACCGCATCTCGGCATGACGTCACGCGTCACACGTCAGCCCACCATGTGGGCGGTGAAAGGTAGCCATCATGTGGTCGGTGATGCTGTTCCTGCTGAAGATGGTGGTGAATCTAACGACCCTGGTGATGGTTAACAGTGCTACGCATCGACTGACATCGACGACCAATCATTGCTATTCGAAAAATTCTAGTTTATAGCGAGTCTTTTCAAGTCAATTATTTACTTGCATAGTGAAACAAATGTTCGTAAATCTATGATTATTCATGACAAAACTTGTCTCGCATGACAACCTCCCACTAACTTCCCACCCATTCTTGTCCGTCAGGAGATACATTTACAGTCCTGATTTGCAACTGTACGATTCCTGTCATGGTAAAATTTCCTCTTTCCGGAACAATTTTTAAAAGTGTTTTAAGGTCAATGTTTGACTTTTTTGTTGTCTCATTTTCACTTTTTGGACTTTCTTTTGACCTTTTACCTTTTTTACTTTTTGTTCAAATTAAACCTACTTTTCCAGTGTTCTGGCGTTATTTTTAAAATCGGGGAAGAGTCCTATTTTTAAGAGATGTGGGTGCGTTTTTAGGACTTGCCCATACCATCACGTTAAGTTTCTTCCCTACTCACGGGCAAATTATGAACTCGCGTTTTGACATTTTGTTGACTTTTTCTGTGTTTTTCTTGTTACTTTCTCGCAAGTTTTACATTTACATTTATTTGACTTTTTGGAATTTATTTGACTGTTTCATTGACTTTTTATATTTGAAGAACGATTTACTCTTGGTTCTTCGGGAACAGTGCATGAAAATAAAATAATCACGGCTCAGTTTCCCATCTTCGTGATCCATCGCATTCCCAACTCCACAGCGGCGCCTTCTTGACGGGTCTGTACATACGCCATAAATCATCAATTTAGCCTAATGGCCAGGTAGAGCGGTAGGCAGGTAATAACTCCATTCCACTTGTCTTATTGTGCTCTCTGCCGCACCGCAGCAGCCACGGGTCCAGACCGGAGGCTGGGACCGCAGGCTGATGAACCTGAGGACCTTTCTACACGCCCGAGCCCGAGGAGGGGCCTCTCTTGCCGGCAAGAAGCGTTCCTGTACTGGCACTTATTCTTTACCCTAACTACGTTAATAATTGATTTTACGATTATACGTCAAACCTGTTGTGACTCAGCTATGCTTAGTCTATTTACTTACCAAACTAGAAGGAGGTATTCTGATCACCTCTTACCACACCCGCATTGTAAAAATTAGTGTTTATCTAAACGAAATATTATAGTTGATATCGTCGTACAATCGTACAGTGTGACAGATTAAACTGTCATACCAATTGTACTGCAGTTTAAACTGTGACACCATTTGTGTTCTACAGTTATAATTGTAGTACACGACGTGTACTACAGTTCTTTGTGTAGGACACCGCACTGTGACGGCTACGAATGACGCTATTAACTGTCAGACACGTCGTGTACTACACTTAAAACTGTAGAACACAAATGGTATGGCAGTTTAAACTGCAGTACAATTGGTATGACAGTTTAAACTGTCATACTGTACGACACTTGAGTTTCCAGAGTGCCTGGGAATCCTCAAGATAAAAATTAATCCAAATATACAGAAATCACTTAAGTGGGAAACAAGTGGAACTGGTACAAATTAATCGAAGTAAGCGTTTTCTACCTCTAGAAAACGGAAAGAATAAACACAAGCGGACGGGAATCACTGCTGGGAATCAAGTATTTCGGGAATCATCTGTACACATCGAAAGAGAGTTATTGCCCCCTCGCTTCAAACAATTAATTCGTCATCTTGCAAACCGTTTCTTCGCAAATTACGAAGAATAGAGTTTGCAATGCAAACTTCCTTACAATGCTTCAATATTCTTTGCAAGAATTTTGCAGCGTAACTGTTCCAGACCGAAAATTTGCAAGTTTGGATTATTGTTAGTTACTGTTATTGAAAATTGTCCCATAAAGTACAGGAAAATTTATGTCCCAGCAAGGATAATTATTTATCTTGAAGGCTTTTTCCTCGTCTTCCCTCTCGAACCAAGGGAAAACTCTTTGGAAACGGAATAACCGTTGCTATAAGGTCTTACCAAGGCAAACGTTTATTATCTGTATACTGTATCTGTATATCTGTATTCACGTACGTGAAGTTTGAAAACACCGGAGACTCTTCCAAGGAAAATTTCTAAATTTGAAACCCCACGGTATATGCCACCTATCGCAGCACAGTTTTTAGTAGGGACAACAAGTAAGAAAATGGAAAAATTTCACCGCTATTTTGAGATTTGTGGGGGTCGACTACATTCTGCTACATGCACGAGACGAACGCCGCGCCGACGCACCGTGCGCTCGTCCAAGGGGAAGAACTGGCTGAGGGGCGGCTCTTCCAGACACAGCCCTCGGCAGATAACCGTGTGCAGGAAGTGTCACGTGGCGTACGCGGCTCACCATGTTATGAGCTCATCATTCTCGAACGGCTTCCCCGAACGCTACTCCGGCAGACGTCAGGCACCGACCTGCCTAGCACACCCCACGGGGAAGGGGAGAGAGAGAGGGAGAGAGAGAGAGAGAGAGAGAGAGAGAGAGAGAGAGAGAGAGAGGTGGAGAGATGGAGACAGGACTAAAGGTAGGAAAAGAGAGAGAGGGTGGGGAGAGGGGCAACGAAGGGTAGGGAGGGGCAGAAAGAAAAATATATAAGGACTGCTACGATTGCCTTCTCCTGGCATGGGTTCAAACCCCCTCACTAAAGGCAAAGGCGTGTAACCGTTTATTTTGCCACATTTTTTTTTCAAATATTGTCGTTATGGCGCCGCATTTCTTGCGAAAGCACGCGCGCGTACCACACCAACATAAGCAACACACAAACACTCACATACACACCAACGCGCGCGTGTACAGTGCACGGCGCTTTGCTCTTTCCCCTACCCGAGCAATCGGGGTAACATTGTTAGGTTGGAAAGCACCATATCTTTTGCTGTACATTTCTGAAACAACGTGCTGCAAAACCGTTGACGACAGGCAGGGGCGCGGGGAGGGTGCGACATGGTCGTACCGCCACCGCGGCGTTGGGGTGGAGGGTGATTGCGGCGGGTTGGGTGGGGTACGCCGGGCGTGGTGGGGGTTGTGGAGGGATGTGGCGGGCTGGTGGGTGGTGGGGCCATGTCGTCGGCCCATCAGAAAGTCCCTCCATCACGAATAATCGAGAATGAGACTACTTGTCCCCCATTTCTGTTTCAGCAACCCCCTTCCAAGACCTCCAAGCACACTCCCTGGAATACTTCATTAGGTCAGGTCGATTCGGGTAAGAGAGAGGGAGTGAGAGATTGACAGAGGTCGAGGGGGGCCATGGAGTAAGAGAAACAGAGAGGACGGAAAGGGGGTTGGAGAGCTCAGAGGAGAAAAACTGTGGGGAGCAGGCGGAGGGCATTCGCCCCTGCTGCTGCAGTGCGCCCAGTATGGCCCAGCCCAGCCCCATACTGTACCGGTCGGGGCGGCACCGCCGAGTCCAACCTCTGCCGCTGCCTGTCTCGCCTGCTAAAGCTCTGCTGCGGCGGCCGGGCCGCGTGGTGACCTGCCTGACGGCCTGGCGGGGCATGGAGATGGAGAAGCGTCCGACCTTGAACCAGTGAAGCCTTGCCGTCCACCAGCCCTGACGCGTCCAGACACGTCCAGACACGTCTCCTTTGTGCTGCTGATCATTCAGAATCAGACCAGACGGTGTCTGCACCCAGCAGGTCAACGACTCACCAAGCAGGGGCTACACCCTTTCGGCCCCACCCCACGTCCAGCTTTTGACAATACGTGGCTACGAAATAAGATAACCATTTCCCTCTCTTACATGGTGGGTGCTATTAGCCGCCCTTTCCGCCGTAGTAGGAAATAGACCTTACCCGCTCGT